>NW_024080732.1:3050308-3173361 GCF_003009895.1 Hyaena hyaena | reverse complement strand
CCCCTGCTCACGCTGTCTCTCTCTCTCTCTCTTCTAGAAATAAATAAAAATATTAAAAAAAAAAAAAAGACATGAACAGACACTTCTCCAAAGAGAACATCCAGATGGCCAACAGACACATGAAATGATGCTCAGCGTTGATGATGAATCAGGGAAATACAAATCAAAACCACACTGAGGTACCACCTCACGCCAGTCAGAGTGGCTAAAATGAGCAAGTCAGAGAACTCTAGATGCTGGCGAGGATGTGGAGAAATGGGCACCCTCCTACACTGCTGGTGGGAATGTAAACTAGTGCAACCCCTCTGGAAAACAGTGTGGAGGTTCCTCAGGAAACTAACAATAGAACTCCCCTATGACTCAGCAATAGCACTGCTAGGAATTTACCCAAGGGATACAGAAATGCTGATACATAGAGCACATGTACCCCAATGTTCATAGCAGCACTCTCCACAATAGCTAAAACATGGAAAGAGCCTAAATGCATCAAGAAGATGTGGTTTATCTATGCCATGGAATACTACATGGCAATGAGAAAAAATGAATTCTGGCCTTGTGTAGCAACATGGGTGGACCTTGAGGGTGTTCTGCTGAGCGAAATAAGTCAGGCAGAGAAGGACAAATATCATATGTTTGCACGTATAGGAGGATTAGGAGAAACTTAACTGAGGAACAAGGGGGTGAAGAAGGGGAGAAATGGTGGGGGAAAGGGAGAGAGGCAAACCATGAGAGACTCTTGAATGCTGAGAACAAACTGAGGACTGATGGATGTGGGGGGGAAGGGAGGAGATGGGCATGGAGGA
Source organism: Hyaena hyaena (assembly GCF_003009895.1). Taxonomy (NCBI): domain Eukaryota; kingdom Metazoa; phylum Chordata; class Mammalia; order Carnivora; family Hyaenidae; genus Hyaena; species Hyaena hyaena. The sequence continues at coordinate 3,172,558 of NW_024080732.1, read as the reverse complement.
GGGCACTTGTGGGGATGAGCACTGGGTGTTATATGGAAACCAATTTGACAATAAACTATTTGTAAAAAAAAAAAAAAGAAGAAATAATGGACAAGTGAAAAGAATAAAAAAAAAAACCCAAAATCCTGTTTATCAGGAAAAGAAAATAAAAAATAAAAAATAAATAAAAAAGTAAATGATCAAGAACAGACTCCTGGAAGCACTAGCACATAAGTACCTGACACATTTATTTTCAATAAATGCATTTTAACCTACATGGCTTGCTTGGCCAATTTAGAGGATAAACACAACCACGTTTCTTTTATTTTTCATTTATCTTGAATTCTCACGTGACTTTATTAGCAAGTCTAACATGTACACCAGAAGACTCTCCCTAACATCTGAATTTAAGTATAAATCTTAATTTCCTCCCAGAAGACTCTTGGACCCCACCTGTACCAGTGTCTATCCAGTTGCCTAAGCCAAAAAAAAAAAAAAATTTTTCTAGGAGTCATTCTTAATTCCTCTTTGTTCTTTATTCCCCACTACACATCTAACCCAGTAGCAAGGTCTATTAACTCTACCTTTAAACATATCTTAAATGTGTTAATTTATTTTTTCCCATAGCCTCAACTACCAGGATGCTATCAGCTCTTGATTCAACAATTGCAATGGCCTACAAATTTTCCACTTTTACTCTTGTCATATAAAATTCACTTTACATGTAACAGTCAAAATTGTCGTTTTAGAAAGGTAAATCAGATCATGTTATTCCTCTGTTTAAATACCTCCGTGCTTTACATTGCATCTTGAATAAAATCTGATATCTTACAATGTGCTACAAAACCTTCATGATCATTTCTCTACTTCTTTTTTCTCAATCTCTTCTAGTACCACTGGACTGTGCTCTAACCCTACTCCACTCTCTAGTTCAACACTTCTGGAAAACACCACACTTGTTCCCTCATTAGGATATTTGCACCAGCTGCTCCCACACTCCACCTAGAGGACTCGTCCCCTTGCTCTGTCGATGGCTTGCTCTCTTCTATTATTTAGGTCTAAGTTTACATGTCACCCCCTCACAGAGACCTTTCTTGACCACCTAAACTAGAATAGCATCATGTATCCCATTTTATCATAGTGCTTAGCACTCCCTGCTATCTATAGTCAAAGACAAAAGACAGCAGGCAACGAAGTAGATAATTTTATTTAGGGTATAACAGTAGACAAAACATTCATTAATGAGAAATGTTTCAAAGGAATAGAAGAGGGTCTGGAGTTTTATAGGGGTAAGTAAACAAGAAAGTCTACTGTGAGTCTTAGAGTAATGAAGAAAGAGATAGGGGCATATGTAAGAACAGCATTGACAGTTGTGGCTGGCTGTTTCTCACAACGCAGAAAAATGTCTCAACATTACTGCTTTCTGTGAGCACAGGACTTAAAGTTCAACATTCTCTCCCTCTATCTCTCCCCTCCTATTTATTTATCTGTTTAATAACAAATTTATAGATATTTGAAATAAAACCTTTAATAGTTTCAGTAGAATTAGATTAGATGCTCAAGAGGTCATTTTTCTGGCTTAAAATCAAATTTTAAAATGCTATATTGGGTATCTTCTTATTATCTACTTTGAATTAAGGTTTACCTACATATTACAGATCTTTGGATTAATATGACATCTTGAAATGTTCCATGATATATCCAGAGATTAATCTAAACCTGAGTTTTGAAGGAAATAGTGGAAACTTAAGCCTAAAAGACAAACCTTCAAGGGACTCAAATATGATAGGAAGTCAAATTTCCAAAATAATAGCATGGGTAATTACATAAAATCATAGAACATTATAACTGTTGGAGATCTCAACTGGTCCAAATCCCTAATTTTACAAATGAAGAAACTGAGTCCCAAAGGAAATGAAATTACTTGTCCAAAGGCATATAGGACAGAGAGGAATCTGGAGCCAAGTCTCCTGATTTCTAGTCCAGCGTTCTTTTCAGTATATTATTTAAACACAGGGAAAAAAGTCAAGAACATTGTTTTATAGGCTGTTTCTTCTCAAATAAAAATTAAATCAAATTATAGTCATTTCAAGCTAAGAAAAAGAAAGGTGGGTGAATCCAATCAGACTCTTCTTGTCTCTAAACTCATATAGACTTAGGCAAGGTTGTTGAAATAAAGTTTATTTAAGCTTTTAAGTTTTATTACTAACTTATAGACTCTTTATGCCCATAAGAAATTTTTCCTTGGACAAATCATTCTGAGAGCCCATGGCCCCGATCAAGTCTTTGCCCTGCTGACACGTTTACTTTGGCAGACAAGAGTCCGGCTTTTAAAAAACTTTTAGGGTCGGGGCGCCTGGGTGGCTTAGTCGGTTAAGCGTCCGACTTTCGCTTAGGTCATGATCTCGCGGTTCGTGGGTTCGAGCCCCGCGTCGGGCTCTGTGCTGACTGCCAGCTCAGAGCCTGGAGCCTGTTTCAGTCTGTGACTCCCTCTCTCTCTGACCCTCCCCTGCTCACGCTGTCTCTCTCTCTCCTAGAAATAAATAAAACATTTAAAAAAAGAAACAAAAAAACCCCCAAAAAAACCTTTTAGGGTCTTAGATTAGTGAATAAATAAAAATACTTTTAGTTAGAATGCTCATTTATTTTTGAAAAATTGATCCAAAGAAGTTATAAGTATGATACTTAGAAATAGTTATCTTAGAGAAGTACGTAAATGGTTTAAAAGACTTCCCAGAGATGTTAGTTAAAATACTAAAAATATTTTCTTTATATACTTAGATAAGATAATTTAGCCTCAGAATCAGGGCAGTTCAAATTAATGAGCTTTTATAGTCTTTTCAATATGTAATCTATATTATACCTGGCATTTTTTTCTTTCATAGTTTATTGTCAAGTTAGATTCCATATAACACCCAGTGTTCATCCCAACCAGTGCCTCCTCCATGCCCATCACCCCCCTTCCCCTCTCCCCTATCCCCATCAGCCCTCAGTTTGTGCTCAATATTCAAGAGGCTCTTATGGTTTGCCTCTCTCCCTCTCCCCAACTATTTTTCCCCTTCTCCTCCCCCAATGTTCTCTGTTAAGTTTCTCCTAATCCTCCTATAAGTGAAAGCATATGTATACCTGGCATTTTTAAAGGAGCAAAATCGAATATGCCAAGTACTAGATGTGTTGTTGACATTTAAAAAATATCAAAGAGAACAAGACCACTTCCCACTAAAAGAATAATTTGGATTATAACCTTTTATAGAATTGTTTTCTTCCCAAAATGAATTAATAAAAGACCAAGATTCTTTAGAAGAGTTAATTTTTGAAACTCTTAAGAAAACAAGAAATTCAAATTTTAATTTATATAGTTTTTATACTTAAGAACACACATCAGGGAAAAAAGTCTCTTTATAAAAATCATGGTCTAACCAACTAGTATCTTTTGAGCATTAACTATTTATTAAGTGTTGTCTTAGGATGGGCAGAGAGAGAAGTTGAGGTAGGTATGACTGAAAGAGAGTTCCTAACTTTAAGAAGTTTACATTTCACTAGAGGGGATAAGACATATGAAGAAATATCCTTAATGCAAAATAATTATGATGTGGCAAAAGACAGACAAAATCACAAGGATATGATATTTCAGAAGCAGGCAACAGGGATGCAGCAGCAAGCAAAACAAAATCCCTATTTATAAGGAGATTTCATTTTATTGGGAAAGTTACATTGTATACAAGTAATCTATATCTATATCTATATTCATACTTATTTATATGTGTATATAATGTCAAATGCAGACTAAAGTTAAGAGAGAAGAGTGACACTATTTTAGATGGGTGTTCTGGAAAGGCCTCTTCTGATACTGTACTATTTGAGACTTGAGAGAAGAAAGAAAATGAATCAGCAGAATATCTAGAAAAGAAGAGCATTCTGGGCACATGAGAAAAAAATTCCAGAAACATTTCAGTGTGTCTAGAGCTCAGTGTTGGAGGAAGTAGTCATGAGAAGGTTGGTTAAGCAATGTGGCTGGAAAGGTAACTGAGGCTAGACCATCACCCCCCAATGGCAAGGGCTTTGATGTTTCTTGAAAGGACACTGACTTTTGCTCTGAGTAAGATGAGAACCACTGGAAAGCTTTAACTAAAGCAATGATATAATGACTTGAGTTCCAAAGGATTACTCTCATTGCTAAGGGGGACAAGTACAGAGGAAGGAAGACCATTAGGAGAATGTATTAGTTAACTAGGACTGTATAACAAATTGCCAGGAAAAAACTAAGTAGCTTAAAACAAGAGAAATGTATTCTTTCACTGTTTTGGAGACTAGAAGATGACCTTAGAGTTGACTCCTTCTGGAGGGTCTGAGGAACAACCGATTTCATACCTTTTAACTTCTAATCCTTAGTGTTTCTTGGATTGCAGATATATCACTTCAATCTCTCTCTCCCTTTTCATAGGGGCTTTCTTTCTGTGTCTATATCGATTTCTATTTTTTTGTCTCTGATAAAATTATTTGTCTTTAGATTTAAGACCCACTCTAAGCCAAGAAAATCTCAAGATCCTTAGCTGAAATACATTATCAAAGACCCTTCCTCCAAATAATGTTATATGCTTAGGTTCTGGGTAGACATGTATTGTGGGGTGACTATTTAGCCAATTGCAGGGAGTGTTTGAGTATTTCAAACCAAGGGCAATAGAATTATACGTGTGGGGTGGATTCAGATTCTAAGGTTCTTGAAGGCAAAGAGGGGAGTGTATCTATTTTGCTTTGTGTCCTCAGGCAACAGAAAAATGCCTGGCACATATGAGGTGCTCCACAAATGTTTGCTGGAATAATCTGTATTATACCCTCCACTCATCAGAAGGCCAGGACATCAACAATAGACCAGGTCCAGGATGGCCCCTTGCTTCACTGAGGTATGCCAATTTAGCTCAGGCCCTTTCCCACGAAGTCCTCAATGGCTCTTCCTGTCCCTTCTTTAACCTCCTTTAACCCTGACAGCCTTCTCAAGTGAGCACTTGTGGTGTTAGGGTCTCTGCAGGAGCCTTCTATCTCATGTATTTTTATCAGTTTATTACTTGTCTGCAGAGGGCTCGAGGAGCATTTCCTACCTTTGCATTCAGCAAAACAAAAACTAGCATCCTATGGCTATAATCCCTCACAACCGAATTGACTGACTGTTGATTGATTTTCTGGACAATCCAGAACAGCCTAGGAAGCTAGAGATCTTTGACCTTTCTGATTGTCCCTGTAGCTAGAGGAGGCGGGGTTCATGTCTATGACTCAAAGATACCTGTGTCTAATAATATGGTTATACTTGTAATCTGTGCTGAAGGTTTCGTTTTCTCATTTATGATTTCTCTCTGAATTGGGGAAGAAGCTGGCTCTATTTCTTAATTCCTATGTTTTTAATTCAGTATCATCATTCCTGGAAGCCCTGTTAGGACAATGGTTATTAGACTTGGCTACACATGGATATCACACATTTTTATCTAAAAATAAAGACACTTGTGTCCTATCCTTAGAGATTTTGATTTAGTTCATAGAGGGTATGGCTGGGCACTTGCATTTGTCAAATCTCCCAGTTAATTATATACAGTAACGTTTGAGAACCATTGTCTTTATGGAGTGTATAGAACAGGCTTCAGCTGATACCAGTTATTTATTTTGGTGGGGCCTTTTGCTGGCCTTTGCACTTTTTGTATGAAAAAAAACCCAGCAAGCTAGATAATTCTACAGGGAACTCGCTAATGCCAAACCCACATGTTACTTTAGAGCCAGCTGTAGTCACATGCAAATCACACTCAGGAATCATGAGAAAGAATTTGACCGAAAGTAACCTTCCTCTGCTCATCCACCCACTATAGCCACTTGGGAATTTTACTGTTTAAACACTATTCTTCATGCTCAGTCTACAATAAGTAAATGACTTGATCAGTTTTCAGGAGAGACAGCCAATACAAGCTAAGAGAAGCTAAGAGATGTTTTTTGGCAACTTAGGCTTTGTTGTTTTGGCAATTTAGGCTTTGTTAGAAGGAGAAAAAGAGGGAGGGGAGGGTCTGACCTGGGCCTACCACGGTATACTGAGATCCAGAATTAGTGTGTAGAGGCAAACATTGGGATTTCATGGTTTCAAGTTTCCCAAGGACAAAAAAATAACTATGTTCTGCTGCTCTCTAGTAATAATCCTAATTAGATATAATTGCACACAGATTACTAACAAAAATATAATTTAGTAATTTTTAAATTGTACTGGATATGTTTAATTATTCAACAAATCATCTAGCGCTGTATCCCAGTTCCGAGTCTCTCTCTCTCTCCCATACTCATGACTCTCAGAAGATCTGTTAGCTAGGCACATGAAAGCTTTACAAGTCTCAGATTAGGAGATAGTATGCCTTTGAAACTTTTTAAAAGAATTTCCTTAGAAGATGCCCATGTTCCTCACCAACACTGAAGGATATAGGAAAAAATAGAAACTATTCACAAGAACTCACATATGCTTCAGGAAAAAGTATAACTGAACTAACATGAGTTTTCTCCTTGGTGAGTTACAGATAGAGACTACACCATGTGGAGTTGTCACACAAAGGAAACTTTATTTGCAGCAAATAAGGAGATCAAAAGAAATAATTTGCAAAGCCATAACTCCTACAGCAGGGGTGAGTGGGTTCCTTTTATTCACGGTTAGGATGAATATTCAAAAACTGAAGCTTTGTCATGATATGTAGATGTCAACATAAAATGATGCATGCCTTTTAAGGAAACATGCTTATACACACATCATATGTTATGTTAAAGAGCTGTATGCTCCTCCTTGGGTGGAGAGGTGGAGATTTTACTTTTTATTTTTTTCTTAAATAGTTTATTGTCAAGTTGGTTTCCATACAACACCCAGTGCTCATACCCACAAGTGCCCTCCTCCATGCCCATCACCCCTTTCCCCTCTCTCCCACCTCCATCAGCCTCCAGTTTGTTCTAAGCTTTCAAGAGTCTTCATGATTTGCCTCTCTCCCTCTCCCCAACTATTTTTCCCCTTCTCCTCCCCCATGGTCCTCTGTTAAGTTCCCCCTAATCCTCCTATACGTGCAAACATATGGTATCTGTCCTTCTCTGCCTGACTTATTTCACTCAGCATAACACCCTCAAGGTCCATCCATGTTGCTACACAAGGCCAGATTTCATTCTTTCTCATTGCCATGTAGTATTCCATTGTATAGATAAACCACATCTTCTTGATCCATTCGTCCGTTGATGGACACTTAGGCTCTTTCCATGTTTTGGCTATTGTTGACAGTGCTGCTATGAACATTGGGATACATGTGCCCCTATGCATCAGCACTCCTGTATCCTTTGGGTAAATTCCTAGCAGTACCATTGCTGGGTCATAGGGGAGTTCTATTAATTTTTTGAGGAACCTCTACACTGTTTTCCAAAGGGGCTGCACCATTTTACATTCCCACCAACAGTGTAAGAGGATGCCCATTTCTCCACATCCTCGCCAGCATCTAAAGTCTCTTGATTTGTTAATTTTCGCCACTCTGACCAGCATGAGGTGGTATCTCAGTGTGGTTTTGATTTGTATTTCCCTGATGGTGAGGGACGCTGAGCGTCGTTTCATGTGTCTGTTGGCCATCTGGATGTCCTCTTTGAAGAAGTGTCTGTTCATGTCTTCTGCCCATTTCTTCACTGGTTTTTTTGTTTTTTGGGTGTGGAGTTTGGTGAGTTCCTTATAGATTTTAGATACTAGCCCTTTATCTGATATGTCATTTGCAACTATCTTTTCCCATTCTGTTTGTTGCCTATTAGTTTTTTTGATTGTTTCCTTTGCTTTGCAGAAGCTTTTAATCTTGATGAGGTCCCAATTGTTCATTTTTACTATTGATTCCCTTGCCTTTGGGGATGTGTCAAGTAAGAAATTGCTGCGGTTGAGGTCAAGGAGGTTGTTTCCTGCTTTCTCTTCTAGGGTTTTGATGGTTTCCTGTCTCACATTCAGGTCCTTTATCCATTTTGAGTTTATTTTTGTGCATGGTGTGAGAAAATGATCTAGTTTCATTCTTCTGCATGTTGCTGTCCAGTTCTCCCAGCACTATCTGTTAAAGAGGCTGTCTTTTTTCCATTGGATACTCTTTCCTGCTTTGTCAAAGATTAGTTGGCCATACATGTGTGGGTCCACTTCTGAGTTCTCTATTCTATTCCATTGGTCTATGTGTCTGTTTTTGTGCCAATAGCATACTGTCTTGATGATGACAGCTTTGTAGCAGAGGCTAAAGTCTGGGATGGTGATGCCTCCCATTTTGGTTTTCTTCTTCAATATTACTTTGGCTATTCGGGGTCTTTTGTGGTTCCATACAAATTTCAGGATAGTTTGTTCTAGCTTTGAGAAGAATGCTGGTGCAATTTTGATTGGGATTGCATTGAATGTGTAGATTGCTTTGGGTAGTAATGACATTTTAATAATATTCATTCTTCCAATCCACGGGCATGGAATGTTTTTCCATTGTGTCTTCTTCAATTTTCTTCATAAGTTTTCTATAGTTTTCATCATACAGATCCCCTATATCTTTGTCTAGGCTTATTCCTAGGTATTTTATGGTTTTTTGTGCAGTTGTGAATGGGATCAGTTTCTTGATTTCTCTTTCTGTTGTTTCATTATTGGTGTATAAAAATGCAACCAATTTCTGTATGTTGATTTTGTGAGAGGTGGAGATTTTAAACATTATAATGAGGTAAAGGTAATTGTCAAGACACTCTGTTGTCCATTTGCGTAGGTGTGAATCAGTCCAGCTCAAACTGGTCTAGGCCACTGGAGCTCTTCCTGTTGCTTGCCTCTAAAGGTTGAAGTTAATATATTTGTGAGGAAGGGGGGGGTGTCAATTAGAATCTTGCTCATGACAGTTTTAACCCCATTATCCCTATAAGGTATGATTTCAATCCTCCAAAAATAACTCTAGAACATGTGTTAGGTCAATCTTTACTCTTGAACAGCACTGGGAGTTTTGCCACTGATTTATTGCCTCTGATATGTTCAAGCTATTTCCTGGCCAAGTAGAGACTGTTAGTTTTTGCATTCCCTTTGTTCACTTAAAATCCTTAACTACTGAGGATTTTGCATTTCTTTGTTCTAACACCTCCTAGGAAGTTCTACAAGAAGTGTGCTCAGGCAAAAACTGCCAGTATGACATAAATCGTGGAAAATAGCTGGAAGTCTAAAATGACTTCTCTTGTGTCATGAAAGCTATGTCTCATATTTATTTTCCTGGGGACTCATAACTCTTTCTACCTACACATTTATTTTCCATGGTTGCTTGTTTGTTCTGAAGCTACCATTTTACATTACAAGCTATCATTTTACAATGACTGAAGAAACTCAAATACTAACTTTACAGTTAGTGGTAATCTTGATGAGGGAGCATAAGACAGGCTGAGAACAAAGTACAAGCTAGCACATACACCCCCCCCCATGTGGGATACGTGTGATATCCCTCCGACACTCCTAGCTGCCCCCAAACAGGAAAGGACCCCCCCAAAAAAAAAAGGTTAAACTGATAAGAGTCTCTGCCAATTTACCAAAAAAAAAAAAAAAGAAGGAAATCCCATCAATAGCATAAAGTCCAGGAACTCCCTCCCTACTGTCTCAATATTAATGCTTTGCTAGAGGGAAAAACAACCTTAACTTGGAATGTTCCCTTTGGACTTAACCTCCCCCGAGTCCATAGTATATAACCAGCATTCTTCACAATACCTGTGCAACTCTTTCTGCCCACAGGTCTTGTCCCCATGCTTTAATAAAATCACCCTTTTGCACCAAAGATGTTTTCAAGAATTCTTTCTTGGCCATCAGCTTTGAACCCCCACCATCTCCCCAAAACGTCACCATTTGGTGTCTTTATATGAGACTTCGAGTCTTTTCATCTGGACTCTGAATCAGTGCAAACTTGGTGAGTACTTTCTCTTTCCTTCCTTTACTCTCATTTCAGGGGCTTTTCAAGAAGTATGGTCTCATCGGAACACTTTCATGTCAATTGCTCCTGCTGCAATCCTTTAGCCTGTGGCTACTCTATTGGGAGGAGAAAGCCTGCCTTTTGGATGGAAGTTAGTACACTGGCTGGAATGTTAATGAGACCCAGAAACTTGATGCCCTCTCTTTATTCTTGTCCTTATACAAAGTTTTCTGTCTTGGGCACAGGACAGCCACCTAAGTCACCAGGATAGCTGCCATTCTTAAGACTCCCATGTGAGGTTTCCTCTTCATTGGTCTAATGTGATTCCCCTCCACATCCCTAGTCTAGCCACTCCCCTGGGAGCCAGCTGAAGCCCAGTACCTGATTGAATTAAAATCCTACCAGGGACCATTTCCTAGGAAGTTGGCTGTTAATACTATATGTGTTGAGATGTCACTTTAGATCATGAAGGATTTCTATCTGTGCTGCTTTCTATCAATGTCCTCTACTAACTAAAATTACAAAATTGAGTAATTCTCCTTTATAAAACTTTTCCAGTACTTTCCATGAGTTGAAAACGGTGGTTTCCTCATGGCCTTCTCAGCAAGGCAAACTTGATCCATACTCTGGCACCGATCTATAGTCTAGAATGCAATGGGAAAGCAGGGGGATGCTAACATCCCTCCTCAGGGGCCCTTAGAGGCTGGTCAGTGATCATAGTGACTTTATTAGAGACATGCCTCAGGTTGTTTTGACATCAGGAACCTCTGACATATCCTTTGTGTGGGATGTCACTCAGGATTCAGGTGGTGGTGGGAGTATTCTCAGGGTAATTGACCTTTTCTTTTTCTCTAGGAGAAGCATGGGAGCTTCTCTTCAGTCTACAAGAACTCTCCCTTGGGATGCCTTTTTAACTCACTGAAAATAATTTGGATCGCAAAATGTAGAAAAGGATTGATCTCCTGTAACACTGCATGGTCTTAGTAAACAGGGCAAATGGACGGAGGTACCCTAGGCCCAAGCCTTCATGGCTCTACCTAGACCCAAGGACCTCTTGTAGAACAGGTCTGGTCAGTAATCAGGTCAGTAAACTCCCTCCTTATTGGATGGAATGATAATTATCTAAATAGGCTTCCTCCTGAAAGGTTTTGGGGTGATAGTGGGGTCTGGAGCTGATGGCCAAGAAATAATTCTTGAGATGTCTTTGATGCAAAAAAAAAAAAAATGGTGATTTTATTAAAACATGGGGACAAGATCCATGGGCCAGGAAGAGCTACTGGGACCCTGAGGAGAGACTGATTATATACTTGGGAACTGGGGGAAATAAAGTCAAGGGGAAGGTTCCAAAGAGATTTTCATATGCTAAAGAAGACTAACTGGAAGCCTAGCAATTGTCAAACTTAAGTTGTTTTTCCCTCTTGCAAAGAATTACCATTAAGACAGTAGCGAGTTCCTAGAGAAATGTTTTACTCTGTCTGGCTCAAATATTTGTCAATGGGCTACAGGCTATAAGGAAATTTAATATTATCTGCCATTTCCTTCTGCTTTTGTTCCCACATCACTGATAGAACTCAGGCACTGGAGGAAACACAGGCCATCCCTAACAAAAAGGATGCTGACCCTTTCTCTCTCTGTTCATCCTCCTAATAGATCTGAGGGCTTCTACCTCATTCATCTCCCCTGTTAATGGCCCTGATATTTGGAACCAACTGTGGTTAGTCTACTCAGGATGGGTACTGTAAGGAATATTCCCAAATAGCTGACAAAACTCCATTTGTTTTGGAGCAGTTCCCTATCTTCTCTTGCCTGACATGGACTGCCTAATTCCACCAGTTGGTGGGGGGCAGGGGAGAAGACATGGTGTCTGTTCCTCTATCTTAACTAAGGTTTAGAACCTGTTTAAGACAAGATTTAGAACTGGGAATTATCTCTGGCTGCCTTCTGCTGGCATCTCACGTCTTCTGCCTTTCCCTCCCCTTCTTTCTGTTTCTGCACCACCTTGGATGTGGCCTACATAACTGGTTCCTATACCATCCTCAGTGCCTCAGGCAGCATTGACTCCTCCCACCCTCAATGCCTACACAAAGAGCACCCACTTGGACCGCCCACTTCAGATTCCCCACTGGTGTCCAGGTAAAATCTGACAATGGGGAACAGATTGTCTTTTCAGTAGACACAGGTGAAACATACTTGGTGTTTAAACTAACTTAAGTTTGTTGGTTTAATTAAGGTAGACATGTCTTTAGAGATATCAGCATTAAGTATGAAACTTATTCTATCTATGTTTGCTAAAGGTCAAATAAGCTCATATTTTCTCCGTTCCAATTTGTTAGCAAAAAGATGACTTAATGGTTAATTTTGTCTGTCTTAAAAGTTTTCATGGGTAATTGTTAAGATAGTTTTCTAAGTCTTTGGTAACCTGAAACTTTAAAGTTTCACTTGCATGATAAATGGGATTTAATTCATTGGACATCTAGGTCTTTTCCAAAGAGGATAAAATACTAAAGCATTGATTACTGAACATAGGTTTGTGCTTTCGACTTACTGCAGAGTAACTAAGTCTATTTTAGGTCTGTTGGCAAACGTGCTTTGTGCTTAAGTGGTTCATAAATTTGCCATCTAAAGAATTCTGGTGTAACAGTTTATAGTTGGTTACTACCTAGTTTTCACGGAAGACTAAGGTTTCTAAGAGCTAATTCTGCTGAATGAAATTAAGACTGATGGAAATGACGGAAACAACTCTGTACGTAAAAGAAAAAAAAATAGGAGATTTGTAAAAAAGATTAAAGGAATGGAAATATATTTTTGTTGAAGTTAAAAGAAAGTAATTTTGTCCTAAATAAGATTGGTTGTTTGGCGAGAAATGGCTTTGGACATGATTTGAAGGCAAAGGAGAGGTGTAGAAGGTTCGGGAAGGGTAATCTCTGGAAAGGAATTTTATGTGTGGTTAGGACAGACTAAGGTTGAAATGGATTCTGCTTTTCTCTCTGTTCAAAAGACAAAGTTTTCTTGGATTGGTGATCTGCTATTGATAAGAAAATGTGAAAAACGGTTTGTTTTTGTTTTGTTTTCCCTTCTGCCTGCCAAGAAAACCAAAGTTATGTTTTATCTTTTCCAGGTCTTTGATTACTTAGTTACAACTTCTCAATGTTCAAGGAGCTAAATTTTGCTAACAACCATAAAACCCTTTGGTATTTGCCTTTGGAATCTCTTATTGCCACCTTGGTTAAATAAGATTTGTAATGATCTATAATCTTATTTAGGATGTGCTTTATAGCTTTCTAAGGTTTTAACAAACTTTCCCAAGATTAAATTGTAAATGAAGTCTTTTTGACCAATTAAGCCTTATTTATGTAAAGTTAGTCTAGAAAGCATTGTCAAACAAATAATGGTAAACCTTGAGTTGTATTGCTTGAGTAAATGCTATAACTGCTCAAATATATATGCAATTCCTAAACTTTTAATGTTTTGGTAATAAGGTCATCACTTGATTTTCTGATTATCAAAGTGTTAATAACTGGATTACCTTGTCAATTCAAGGTAATCAAACAGAAATAACTGGATTACCTTGTTAACTGCATTGTAATGAACTCTCATCAGATCTGTAACAATGTCCATTTCTGAGTTTTTGTCATTTATAATTGTTCTTATTCTCTCACAAAATGTATTTCATCTTCAAGGAGATTCACAAAAAGGACTTTTAGGACAAATACAGGTATTTGACATCTTTAAGATTAATACTGAGGTAAGAATTTCCAGAACTAAAAAGTTGCATTCAAACTGAACAAGAATTAGGAACATGGGACCAAATGAACTAAGGGAGATTATAGTTTTTATGACTCTTGTTTTAAAGTATTGCTGGTTTCCTAAATGTTTGCTCTTCCAGATTAAGGAAACTTTCCCTTAAGACATCTATGACATACATGGGTATGATAAAGTATTCATTTATAAACAAACTGCGGTGTTTAACTTTTCTCTCTACCTGAACCCTCTGAAACTCACAAACTAATGAGTGTTCTGTCTTTCATGGCAATTACAGTTATTTGCATAAGTTCAATAAGAATCTGTTCACCTTGTAACAAGACACCATTTGAAATACTGTTTATTTTACCAAGGTTTTGACAGGAATATCATATTTGAGAGACATGCATAGACTCAGATATGACCATACAATTTTAAGGAACTGAGATTGACTGTGAAACATGGAGCTATAAAGCTCCTTGGAAAAGCTGTCCTGATACCTTGCTTACAGAGCTCCCAGCCTTACTAGATGAGTAAAGAATGTCACTTCCTGACAGGTGCAAGTACCTCAGTATATTTCAGAAATCTCATGAAGAGGAAATTCACCCAAATCTACAGGTATTGCAGGCATGTCTGATGGTAAGTACTTGGCTTGGCTTCTGGCCTAGAGAGGCTACTAAAAGTTCAATTTAGAGATTCCTTATAAAAAGTTCCAGTAAAGCAAATTTTAAAAGATCTATACAATCAATCACTACTCTTGCAAAGCTTATGTAAATAATAAGGTCTTGGTTTAACTATTTCTGGAAATGAAGGTCATTAGACAGTAAAATTATGTTTTAATAAAGCACCTTTATGGATGTGAAATTCTAATTCTGATTGTCTTTAAACGTTTGAGGTAAACTACGGAAAAATTGTCACAATAGCACAGGTATGGACAGCCTTTCTTCTTGTTATTCTGTGGTGGTGATAACAGAGCCTCATGGGCATATGATTATTTAAACAACTAAAAAATGGGATGGACTCCCCCGACAATTGTATATAAAAAGACGTTTCTAACTATAGACCTATCAGTCTGTTACGGAATCTGGTCTGGATCACCTGACAGAAGAACCAAGCAGCACTCAGAGATCTTGGAAGGCAGGAGGTTTGTTTATTTTACACCGGTGGACTCAGAGGAGATCATTCTCCAGAGGTCTGAGCCCTGAGCATCAGCAGAGGCAACATGCTCGAGAAGCAGGGTGGGAAGGAAAACCCAGAATCGGAGTCTTCAGGCAGGGACTGGAATTCCCCTATCAGTCCTGTCAGCCATCTTATAACAGATTTTTCCCCATCAAATCGATGAAGACTCTTGTGTTTTATTAAATTATTCACTTGAAGCCAGATTAATCCATAAATCTCTAAATAAATATGCAAACCATATCCTCCCTAAACCTGAACTGACAGTTACTAGAAACCCACCCCATATAAACCCAGGAGATCTGGTTTATTTAAAGAATTGAAAGTCTAATACAGCAGGGGATTTAATTCCAAAATGAAAGGGCCACTACTGAATCGTATTATATACTCCCACTGCAATAAAGTTATAGGGCACTCTTCATGAGCTCCTATATCTAAAATAAAACTTGTACCCCCTTCACAGAAAACCAGTGAGCAAAATAATGTACTTCTTATTCCTGCAAACTTGTGGAAGACCTCAAACTTCTCTTATGTTGGTTGTACCTTTCTTTTTCATTCTTCTTTCACCTGTTTATACTAACAATTCCTTCTCACAATGGGGCATTCAAAAGGATCACCACAGACATTAGAATTATAAACCTGAAAGACCATCTGCAGTTCCCACACCATCTGAGGCTGCTTCAAGCCTGGCATCTAAAAATTCTTGCTGGCAGCACTGTCAGACCCTGAGTTTGTAATTTGCTCTAAGCATTAACTTATATTTTTCTTGTTTCTCTAAAAGTACCTCTTATTAACTACTTGATTGTTTACTAAACAAAACAGTCTATATGATGGCTATATACCACCTGTTACACAGTTAAAAGCCTTAAATGACTCTCAAAATAACATATTATTAAATAGTAAAATAATTCAAATGCATAAAACAGTTGTACAAAATAGAACAGCATTAGATGCTTTAGCTGTTGGACAAGGTGGAACTTGTGCTCTCATAAAAACAAAATATTGTGTATACATTCCAGATTACCACAAAAATATTTCTGGATTTCTAATTTATATGAATATTCAAAGTGGTGCTTTAAACAATCCCTCTTTCCTTTAGGTTAAACAACCTTAGTTTGACAACAACTAGGTCTCTGTAATCTTTGCGTCTTTAGCATATGAAAATTTCTTTGAAAACTTCCTCATAGTAACAATCAGCCATTCTTAACAACCCCTGTGCAGCTCTTCCTGCCCATGCGTTCTGTCCCCATGTCTTAATAAAATCACTTTTTGCACCAAAGACATCTTCAAGAGTTACTTCTTGGCTGGCTGTCAGCTCTGAACTCCCATCACCGCCCTCCAAACTTCATCAGTCTAGCCAATTTAAAGTCCTCTCTCTCTCTCTGTCTCTCTGTCTCTCTGTCATTAATTCTCTTCTGCAAAGAGAATCCTTATTCAATTGGGGCGGGGGCCCGGCTTAGGTGCTGGCTTTCCCTGATGACTGCTGCTGAACTTTATGGAGACTCACTCAAACTTCTAGAGTTGGTATCAAGACTATTTTGATTTTTTTTTTTTTAGTTTATTTATTTACTTTGATGGGGAGGCAGAGACAGGGAGGGAGAGAATCCCAAGCAGGTTCTGAGCTATCAACATGGATGCCACAGGGCTCAAACTCACCAACCATGGGATTATGACCTGAGTCAAAATCAAGAGTCAGACACTTAACAGACTGAGCCACACAGGTGCCCCAAGATTTTTTAAGTTCTTACTTATTTTGAGAGAGACAGACCTAGAGAGAGAACAAGTGGAGGGAGGGCAGAGAGGGAGAGGGAGAGAAAGTCCTAAGCAGGTTGTCAGTGCAGAGCTCGATGTGGGGCTTGAACCCACAAACCATGAAATCGTGACCTGAGCCAGGTACCCCCTCCCCACAATTATTTTAAAGTAAAAAGATCTGAACTAAATTCAGAGCAGAAAGAAATCTTATTTGAATATCCCTCATCAGACTAAAGCAGAGTCTCCAGAAAATATAGCTGCCATTAATGCCCCTTGAAAGGAGTTTCCTGTGGGGTGTCTGGGTGGCTCAGTTGGTTAAGCATCTGACTCTGGATTTTGGCTCAAGCCATGATCTCATGGTTTGTGAGATTGAGCCCTGGGCCTGGCCTTGGGACTGACTGCATGAATCCTGCTTGGGATTCTCTCTCTCTTCCCCTACCCTGTACTCTCTCTCTCTCTCTCTCACTCTCTCTCAAAAAATAAACATTAAAAAAATAAAAGATTTTCCTGTGAATTCAGCTGCCCAAGTGACAAACTGTCCTTTTTAATTAGCATTAAAATAAGCTCAACAGAACCTTCCACATCTTCCTATTGTACCCCTAAAATACCCCTTCCCCTTGTAAGTTTGGTCTATAAACTTTTTATCTTTGGCTATACAGAGACACTCATCACTGAGTACTCTGGATGCTACCTGTATGCATAAATAAACCTCACTTTTCTCTTGGTAATTGATCTATTGTCATTTAATCTACAGAACCACCCACTACTCCCACCCCCTACCCCCATACACACACACTGGACACAACTTGGAAGAGAAAGAATTTTCTTCCCCACACCTTACTCAAGTAACATGATTTCTGGACATTACCCTCTGTTCTCACTGCATTTACTGCTGAAGAATTATCAAAGATTGTATAACTAATGATCCCTCCTGTCAGTCATGGGTGGTCTCCTTTGGGGGCTCAGGCACACTTCAATTCTCCCAGGTGCTGCTTATCCTCTGGATCTCAACTGTGTAATCCAGTCAGCTCCTGGCCTAGCCTATTCTCCCTAAATTTCTGCTAAGGGTCATCTCACCTTGGAGACCTCAAGTTAGGTACAGAGTCTCTTAATTCTTGGTTACCTTTCATGTTCCCATCTGAGGCCTACAGAATTTTGAAATCAGGGAGCAAAAATTCCAATCTCCTTCTAGGCCCTTCTAGCTAAGAAGAATTGAATTGATATGAGACAGATTAACAAGAGAAAATAAAATTTAAATATTCTATGTATGGGGAATTCACACAGACATGAAAATTCCAAAGACATACAGGTAAAATGAGGTATATGTGTCACCTTAAACTAAAGAGAAGGTGGCAAGAATCTGGGACTTCAGAGAAAACGAATGCACTTCACAGGGCCATAAGAACAGCAGATGTTTCGTAACTAGATGTTTGACCTGTTACACAGGTGGGTCACTCAGATAAAATTTATCTCTGGTAATAATCTTTACTCTGGGGAGGACCTTCATTTTAAATTCTTCTATGTAAAGGAGGGGCAAATGTTTTTCTTGAGGTCACAGAGCTTTGACTGTCCTCAGCTCAAAATCATCTTCATGCCAGAGTAACCATCTTGGCACTACAATACCTCCATACAACAGTGTAACCACCAGGGATGTAGAAGTTCTAACTCTGGCTTTTCTTCTGGTCAAGATACCACACTGATATGTCTATTGAAGATCAGAATATGCCACCCCAAGATATGTCATATTGGCATATAGATTATTTTTAACTGAAAGCAAAAGTGCAGGAATAGTTCTGTGCCTCCCCCTATCCACCTTAATAAAGCACAAATTTCCCTTTGAGGAAGATTTGCCCCTCTCCCATACCAAAGAGAGAAGAGCAGCATTATCAAAGATGAGGAGTAGATACCAAGATGGTTTGCATTAGGCTTTACTAAAATAGTCCTTACCCTTTCCTGTATATATTTCATAGTTACTTCCTTACAGTTTATCATCCCTTGATGATTTAACAAACCTCTTTCCTATGTTAAAAGGGTATATATACACTATCCTCCCCAACCCCAGTCTAACTGCTTCTTTTACTTTTTGTCAGTAAAGTCCCATTCACATAAAAATAAAAATTGTGTTTCATTTCTCCTGTTAATCTGTCTTTTGCTAAGTTAATTCACAGGCCCCCTGCCTATTAGTCCTAAGAAAGTAGAGAAGAAGTTTTTCTTCCCAACACCACTTTATTAAGCCATCCTATATTGATATAGGAGCAACCTACAAGATCATCTCCCAATTTTCCTAACACAAATTAAGGTAGAAGCTCCTTTGTTTTTTTACTTCTGTCTCAAGCTATCTGAACATCATTCTGAAGTTCTTGTTACTCTCTCCACCACCCCAGACCAAGGCCCAGACCAAAAGGGCTGGGAATCATTTCTTTCTCATTGAAAGGGATTTTACCCGCCCTTGTGAAAGGAACTGAAGTGATTAATCCTATCCTGCTTCTTTTCCACCATGTGAACTTTATTATAGGCAAAAG
The DNA here is from genome assembly GCF_003009895.1 of Hyaena hyaena. NCBI lineage: Eukaryota > Metazoa > Chordata > Mammalia > Carnivora > Hyaenidae > Hyaena > Hyaena hyaena. The sequence continues at coordinate 3,153,456 of NW_024080732.1, read as the reverse complement.
TCACCACTTCAGGTATACAATATAGTGTCAACAATTCCATACACCACCCTGTGCTCATTTTTTAAATAGTGCATTCCTTAATCCCCATCACCTTTTTAATGCATCCCCCACCCCCTATCCACCTCCCCTCTGGTAACCATCAGTTTCTTCTCTATAGTTAAGAGTTTCTTGGTTTGCAGTTCTCTCTCATTTCCTCCCCTTTACTCCTTTGTGTTGTTTCTTAAATGCCACATATGAGTGAAATCATATGGTGATTGTCTTACTCTGACTTATTTTGCTTACCATGATATTCTCTAGCTCCACCCATGTCATTGCAAATGGCAAGATTTCATTCTTTGGTATGGCTGAGTAATATTACATTGTATATATAAACCTCCACTTCTTTATCCATTCATCAAGCGATGAACACTTCATCCATAGTTTGGCTATTGTAGACTATGCTACTATAAACATTTGGGTGCATGTATCCCTTCAAATTAGTATTTGTTAATATTAGAAGTAATTAGTATTAATTAGTATCCTTTGTGTAAATATCTACTAGTGCAATTGCTGGATCGTACAGTAGTTCTATTTTTAACTTTTTGAAGAATCTCTATACTTTTTTCCAGAGTGGCTGTACCAGTTTGCATTCCCACCAACAATGCAAGAGGGTTCCCCTTTCTCCACACACTCAGTACCTGAGTTCCTTATATTATTGATTTTAGTCATTCCAACAGGTGTGAGGTTATATCTCATTGTACTTTGGATTTGTATTTCCCTGATAATGAGTGATGTTGAGTATCTTTTCATGTGTCTATTGGCCATCTGCATATCTTCTTTGGAAAAATGTCTTTTCATGTCTTCTGCCCATTTTTAATTAAATTACCTGGTTTTGGGGTGTTGAGTTTTATAAGTTCTTTCTACATTTGATACTAACCCTTTACACAATTTGTCATTTCCAAATATCTTCCTCCTTTCCATAGGTTGATTTTTAGTTCTGTTTATTGTTTCCTTCATTGGGCAGAAGCTTTTAATTTTATGAAGTCCCAGTAGTTCATGTTTGCTTTTGTTTCTTTTGCTTCAGGAGACATATCTAGTAAGAACTGCTATGTTCAATGTCAAAGAGATTACTGCCTGTGTTCTCCTCCAGGGACTTTGATGGTTTACTGTCTTACATTTAGATCTTTCATCCATTGTGAGTATGTTTTTGTGCATGGTGTTAGAAAGTGGTCCAGATTTATTCATTTGAATGTTGCTGTCCAGTTTTTCCACATAATTTGTTGAAGAGATTTTTTCTATTGGGTATTCTATCCAGCTTTGTCGAAGGTTAACTGACCATGTAGTTGTGGGTTTTCTGTTCTATTTCTATAGTTCGGGGCTTTCTATTCTGTTCCATTGATCTATGTGTCTGCTTTTTGTTTTGTTGTTCTTGCTGTTGTTTTGTGCTAGTACTGTACAGTTTTGATCACTTCAGCTTTGTAACATAACTTGAATTCTGGAACTGTGATGCCTCCAGCTTTGCTTTGCTTTTTTCAAGGTTGCTTTTGCTATTCAGGGTCTTTTGTGGTTCCATACAAACTTAGGATTGTTCTAGCTCTGTGAAAAATGCTGGTGGTATTTTGATGGGGATTGCATTGATTATGTAGATTGCTTTGGATGGTATAGACATTGTAACAATATTTGTTCTTACAATCCATGAGCATAAAATGTTTTTCCATTTCTTTGTGTCCTCTTCAATTTCTTCTTCAGTGTTTTATAGCTTTAAGAATACAGATTGTTTTTGGGGCGCCTGGGTGGCTCAGTCGGTTAAGCGCCTGACTTTGGCTCAGGTCATGATCTCATGGTTTGTGGGTTCGAGCCCCTCATCAGGCTCTGTGCTGACAGCTAGCTCAGAGCCTGGAGCCTGCTTCAGATTCTGTATCTCCCTCTCTCTCTGACCCTCCCCTGCTCAAGCTGTGTGTGTGTCTCTCTCCCAGAAATAAATAAAAACATTAAAAAATAAAAAGAATGCAGATTGTTTTTTACCTCTGTGGTCAGTTTTATTTGTTGGTATCTTATTGTTTTTGGTGCAATTACAAATGGGATCTTTCTGCTGCTTCATTTTTGGTGCAACAGATTTCTGTGAAATGATTTTGTGTCCTGAGACTTTACTGAATTAGTGTATCAGTTTTAGAAATTTTTTGGTGGAATCTTTGCGTTTTCCAAATAGAGTATCATATCATTTGCAATAAATGAAAGTTTAACTTCCTCCTTGCCACTTTGGATGCCTTGCATTTCGTTTTGCTGTTTGATTCCTGAGACTAGGATTTACATTAGTATTTTAACAGTGGTGTCAATGGATATCCATGTTTTATTCCTGACTACAGAGGAAAAATTCTGAGTTGTTCCACACTGAGGATGATATTAGCTGTGGGTTTTTCATAAATGGCCTTTTTTATCTTTAGGTATGTTCCCTCTATCACAACTTTGTTAAGAGTTTTTATAATGAATGAATGTTGTACTTTGTCAGATGTTTTTTCTGCCTTTATTTAGAAAATCATATGGTTCTTATCCTCTCTTTTATTAATGTGATGTATCACATTGATTGATTTATGAATATTAAACCAACCTTCCAGCCCAAGATAAATCCCACTTGATCATGATGAATGATTCTTATAATGTACTGTTGGATTTGATTTGCTAGTATTTTGTTGAGAATTTTTGCATCCATGTTCATCAGGGATATTTGCCTTTAGTTGTTTTTCTATTTTTTGGAATTGTTTGAGAAAAATAAGTATTAACTATTCTTTAAATGTTTGGTGGAATTCCTATGAGAGGCCATCTGGCCCTGAACTTTTGTTTATTGGGAGATTTTTTTTTTATTACAGATTCAATTTCTTTGTTGGTTATAACTCTGTTTAAATTTTCTATTTCTTCTGATTTCTGTTTTGGTAGTTTGTATGTTTTAAGAATTTATTCACTTCTCTCAGATTGTCCATTTTGTTGGCATATAATTTTTTACCATATTCTCTTGTAATTGTCTGTATTTCTTTAGTGTTTGTTATTTTTTCTCTCATTTTTTATTTTATTTATTTGGGTCTTTTTTTTTTTTTTGATAAGTCTCATTAGGGGGTTATTGATTTCATTAATTTTTTCAAAGAACCATGTCCAGGTTTCATTAATCTGCTATTCTGGAGTCTTTGTTTTGTTTTTTGTTTTTTAGTTCTATATCATTTATTTTTGCTCCTATCCTTATCATTTACTTCCTTCTGGTGACTTTAGGCTTTGTCTATTGTTCTCTTTCTGGCTCCTTTAGATGTAAGATTAGGTTGTTGAGATTATTCTTGCTTCTTGAGGTAGGCCTGTTGTGAGGTAGCCTATGTACTTCCTTCTTAGGACCATTTTTTATTTCATCCTAAAGGTTTGGAATCATATGTTTTCATGATCATTATGTTTTCATTTGTTTCTATGTATTCTTTTCATTTCTTCTTTGATTTCCTGTTGATCCATTCATTCTTAGGAGCATGTTATTTAACCTCCATGTATTTGTGCTTTGTCCAAATTTTTTCTTGTGGTTGATTCCTAGTTTCGTTTTGTTGTGGTCAGAAGATTTCAATTTTCTTGTATTTTTTTTAATTTTTAAAATATTTATTTATTTTTGAGAAAGAGAGAGAGAATGTGAGTGGGGCAGGGGCAGAAAGTGAGGGAGACACAGAATCTGAAGCAGCCTCCAGGTTCTGAGCTGTCAGCACAGAGCCAGACATGGGGCTGGAACTCACAGACCTCAAGATCATGACCTGAGCCGAAGTCACACACTTAACTGACTGAGCCACCCAGGCGTCCCTCTTGTATTTATTAATACCTGATTTGTGACACAATATGTGATCTATCCTGGAGAATGTCTCATGTGCACTTGAAAAGAATGTGTACTCTGCTGTTTTAGGATAGAATGTTCTGAATATATCTATTAAATCCATCTGTTCCAGCATGTCATTCAAAACTATGTTTTTCCTTGTTTATTTTCTGTTTAGAAGATCTGTTCTTTGGGCGACTGGGTGGCTTAGTCGGTTAAGCGTCCGACTTTCGCTTAGGTCATGATCTCACGGTTCGTGGGTTCGAGCCCCGCGTCGGGCTCTGTGCTGACTGCCAGCTCAGAGCCTGGAGCCTGTTTCAGTCTGTGACTCCCTCTCTCTCTGTCTTCCCTCCACGTGTGCTCTGTATCTGTCCTAGAAATAAATAAAACATTGAAAAAAAAAAAAAAGAAGATCTGTTCTTTGATGCAAGTTGCATGTTAAATTCCCCTACTTACTATTGTAGTATTATCAATTAGTTCCTTTATGTGTGTTGTTATTATTATTGTTGTATATTTTGATGTTTCATGTTAGGTACATAAATACTTACAATGGTTAGATCTTCCTGTTGGATTGTTTCTTGTATTATGATATCATGCCCTTCTTTATCTCAAGTTATGGCATTTGTTTCAAATTATAGTTTGTCCTTTGTAAGTACTGCTAGTCTGGCTTTCTTTTGATATTCATTTGCATGATAGATATTTTTCCATCCTTTCACTTTTAGTCTACAGGTGTCTTTGGATCTAAAATCAGGCTCTTATAAGCAGAATATAGATGGATCTTGTTTTTGTATCCTGACACCCTATGTTTTTTGAATGGAGTTTTTACTTCCATTTACATTCAGAGTAATTATTGATAGATATGTATATAGTGCCATCTTATCATTTGTTTTCTTGTTGTTTTGGAGATTTTTTCTGATTCTTTCTTATTTTGTCAACTTTGGCCTCTGCTTTGCACTCAAAGAGTCCCCTTTAATATTTCTAGCAGGGCTGGTTTAGTGGTAATGAACTCCTTTAGTTTTTGTTTGTGTGAGAAATTATGTGTCCTTCTATTACGAATGATAGTCTTGCTGGATAGAGTATTCTTGCCTGCTAATTTTTCCCATTCAACACTGAATATATCATGCCACTCCCTTCTGGCCTGCCATGTTTCTTTTGAGAAGTCTCCAGCTAACCTTACGGGTTTTCCCTTATAAGTTAACTATTTCTTTTATCTCTCCTTTTAAGATTTTTTTGTTTATCACTATATTTTGCAAATTGATTTACAATATGTTTGGTGTTGGCTTGCTTTGGTTTATTTTTGTTTTTTTTTTTGGTTTATTATGTTTCTGTGTCTCTTAGATCTGGATGCCATTTCCTGTAGCCAAGCACTGAAGAAAAAGTTCTCAGACACTACACGAGTAGATGTGTAGTACTGCCTCTGCAAGAGAGTGAGCAGCAACAGTGGCCAACACATAGTCTTTATTTCATATTTCATTAGATAGAAGTATTAAAGGATATCAAAGCAAGGAAAAAATACAAAGGGTCTTTCGACTTTACCCAGACATCTGTCTGGTGGCTATGTGAAGGCATGTATGAGGTTTCAAGAAATGTCAGAGAGTTACAGCAGATGTTGTATCTAAACTGTCCTTTGTGGGATCATGGAGCTCTCTATCTCATAATGTTATCGTGTTCAACAGCCTTGAGACCAGAATACTGCCGACATTTCAGCTATTACCCCATTCACCCTCCAGGACTTAGAATACACTCTCTAAAAATAACCACAGTTTCTTTCTCAGCTTAGAGAAGTTTTCTTCTATTATTTGTTCAAATAAATTTTCTGCTCTCTTTTCCTTCTTCTCCTTGGATTCCTATAATACGATTATTATTATCTTTGATGGAGTCACTGAGTTCCCTACACCTATTCTATGTTGCATAATTCTTTCTCTTTTGTTCAGCTTCATTATTTTTTATTATTTTGTCTTCTGGGTCACTAATTTGTTCCTCTGCTTCTTCTAGTCTGCTCCTTCCAGCTTGTTTCCAATTTCATTTATTATACTTTTCATTTCTGTTTGATTCTCTTTAATCCTTTAATCTCTGTGGTAAGGGCCTCCCTTATGTCTTCTATTCTTTTCTCAAACCCATTGTGTATCCTATGAATGTTGCTTTAAATCCTTCATCAGACATATTACTTATATCTATTTTGCTTAGATCTCTACCAGTGGCTCTATCTTGTTCTTTTATTTGGAATAAATTCCTTCATCTTGGCATTTTGTCTAAGTTTCTGCATTCTTCTCTGTGTTAGAAAAGCCTGTATATCTCCTGCTCCTTAAAATAAAGGCCTTATGAAGAAGAGGCCAAGTAGTGTCCACCACCTGGTGCTTCAAGGAGCTTCTCTGGTGTGTGCTAGGAACACTGCTGTTGTGTTTTGGCTACTCTGTCCTTCAGGCCAGTTGTCTGCAGAGACTCTCCTCATTTGCAGTGGGCAATGTTTGGTCCTTGGCTTGAATTTGGTCAGTTTTAACTAGCTTTGAGCTGGTCCACCTTTGAAATGAGACCTGATATTACTTCCATGATAGCTGAAGACCTCCAGAACTCTGATCAGGAGACATGGTGTGGGCAGGGGCTTGTGCTGGTCTTATGGGTGAGTGGACTGCCACACTAAGAATGAGGCATGCTTGACTGAGAAGGGCAGTCCCATCATAGTGTAGAGATAGGGGGCTTGGTGTAAGCAAGTTAGGCAGCCAGTGTTGGTGCTACACTGCTTCCTGGAAGTGACTCTGTATTTATATTGAGGGCAAAAGAGGAAAATGGTGTCAGACAATTCCTTTGTTCAGGAGAGCATCGCCCTGAACCTCTCAGGACCATGCTCCAAAAAGAGCAAAAATGTCCCCTGGTGTGCATCAGGTGTTCCTCAAATCACTGTTTCCATGCTGTCTGCCACTGGATTATTTGTCTGCCTTCCTTCCAAGAGTAGGGCAGTGCTCTCTAATCAAGCCCACTGACCTTGACTTCAAACTCCAGGCTTCAAGCCCCCCTTGTTGCAAGAATTCACAATATTCAGTCTGCCTCATTTTCCATGCCAATGGCTTTGAGGAAACATTCATCTTGTGCATTCCTCTGTGTGCTCTTGTCTCTTGCCTTTCTCCACAATGATAACTCTCTCCTCTGGTGGCACTTGTAATACGTTTCTTCCCTAAACCATGTATCTGCTCTTCCTACCTTCTTTGATATGGCCTCATATCTCTTTTTAGTTGTGGAGTTTGTTTTCTCAGTCTTCAGGTCAATTTCTTGGGTATTTAGGATGATTTGATAGTTATCTAGTTCTTCATGTGTAATGAGATATGCCTAGGGTTCTCCTATTCTACCACCAATTTCCTTCTCTCAGCTAAACTGTGAACTAATTTGAAAATTAATTAAAAGATGCCAAAAAAGGGGAGGAGTTAAGATGGTGGAGGATAGGGGAATTCTAAGCTTGTCCCTCAAACACAGCTAGATAAATATCAAATCACTCTGAACACCCAAGAAATCAATCTGAGGACTGACAGAACAAACTGCACATCTACACGTAGAAAAATAGCAACCCCATGAAAGGTAGGAGCTGTGTAGAGTTGATTTGTGAGAGAAAAGAAAGTGAGTGCTGTGGAGGGGAGGGAGCCTTGATCACAGAGAGAGGGGTGAGAGAGCAAGAGATAAAGAGAGAGAAAAAAGCATGCACAGAGGATTGCACAAGAAAAACATTTCTCCCAAACCATTTGCTGGAAAAAGTAGAGTGACTGACTGCCACAAGTTTTTTTTTAAGTAGAGGAGCTCATAGTTTGATGTTTTAGAAGTCCAGACTATCACTGGGGTCTTAGAGGTGCTCCACTGGGGAGGGAGGGTAGAGACTAAGGAGCAGGCAGCATGGTCTGAGGATCACCGGGGTTGCAAGGGGGAGAAACAGTTCCTCTTCTTGGAGTGCACTGGGGAATGGTGGCACACCCTCTCTGGGGACAAAAGAACTGGCAGGAGGCGGCGTGTCACCCTGTTCACTAGCATAGGAACAGAGACACCGGCTGAGGACAGCAAACCTTGGTGCAGGCTTTTTACTGTGCTTTACCATAAACTCCAAACTGCTGTGTGTTATGTGACTGCTTTTCTGAGACAAATCATCACTGGCCATGGTGCAGTGAGACCCTCCCTCAAATGATCAACATGGGATAAACCATGCAGGTCCTTCAAATTTGGAGTTTTGAAACCTGCCACATGCCTGAGATAAAAACACAGAAGCACGATGCCATCCAGAAGGCAGACAGCTCAGGTGCAGACAGGGTGAAGGCAGGTATCTGACAAAAGCCTTGTACACAAGAAGGGTGATTGTTTGTTCTTCTGAAAGAGCTTTCTGAAGACTGGTGGACAAAAACTTACTGCTCCTGGGTGAGAGCCTTGTGATGTCATTCTCACTCACCACACCAGCTCATCAACACTAACCAACTTCAGTGAGCAACACAGCCCCCAGTGGAGGCAGGAGCAGCTTACATCAAGCCCCGCCCCCTGCACAATGCAGGTGCATCTCCACTAGGGCAAGTCTTCCTGAAAATCAGTGAGGCAGGCCCCTCCCCCAGAAGACCAGCACCAACCCCTCACTCACATCAAGTCTACTGATCATAGAGTGATGCAAAGCTTCAATGCTGGGGGATAGAATTAAAGGGTTGTTGTTGTTGTTGTTGTTGTTGTTGTTGTTGCTCTCCTCCTCCTCCTTCTTCTTCTTCATTTATCTTCTTTTAACAAGCAGACCTAAACACATATAGTTAAAACTTGACATATAGTGGACAAGATCCAAACACCCCCCACTTTACACAAGAAAAAACTCTGCAGAGGACTGACTTGAGGGAAGGATCAGCTAAAACACAAGAGCAGAGTACACAATCTGAAACACCACCTGAAGCGCCAAGCCCAAGACATTACAGGATCTCCTAATATAACCACTGCTCTCAGGAACAGGAATATAACAGGCTTTCCTAACTCTCTCTCTCTCTCTCTCTCTCACACACACACACACACACACACACACACACACACCAGTGAACTAGACAAAATGACAAGATGGAAGAATTCACCCAAAAAGAAAGAACTAATGACCAGGGATTTAATCAATATAGATATATGGAATATGCCTGAACCAGAATTTAAAACAATTATACGTACATTACCTTGGCTTGAGGTAATCTATAGAAGCAAAGAAGACAGGGGCGCCTGGGTGGCTTAGTCGGTTGAGCGTCCGACTTTCGCTTAGGTCATGATCTCTCAGTTCGTGGGTTCGAGCCCCGCGTCGGGCTCTGTGCTGACTGCCAGCTCAGAGGCTGGAGCCTGCTTCAGTCTGTGACTCCCTCTCTCTCTGACCCTCCCCCGCTCATGCTGTCTCTCTCTCTCTCTCTCTCCTAGAAATAAATAAAACATTAAAAAAAATTAAAAAAAAAAAGAAGCAAAGAAGACAGTAGAGTACCCCTTATTGCAGAGATAATAGAATTAAAAACTAGTCAGGATGGGAGCTCCTGGGTGGCTCAGTCGGTTAAGCATCTGACTTTGGCTCAGGTCATGATCTCACAGTCCATGAGTTTCAGCCGACGTCATGCTCTATGCTAACAACTCAGAGTCTGAAGCCCACTTTGTATTCTGTGTATCCCTCTCTCTCTCTGCCCCTCACTTCCCCATGCTTTGTCTGTCTGTCTGTCTCTCTCTCTCTCAGTAATCAATAAACATTAAAAATAAAAAAAAAAAACTAGGAGTGACTGGGTGGCTTAGTCAGCTAAGCATTCGGCTTCGGCTTAGGTCATGATCTCATGGTTCGTGGGTTCAAGCCCCACATCAGGCTCTGTGCTGATAGCTCAGGGCCTGGAGCCTGCTTCGGATTCTGTGTCTCCCTCTCGTTCTCTCCCTCTCTCTCTCTCTGCCTCTCCCCCACTAGTGCTCTGTCTCGCTCTGTCTTTCAAAAATAAATAAATGTTTAAAAACTAAAAATAAAAACTAGTCAAGATGAAATTAAAAATGTTATAACCAAGATGCAAAACTACCTGCTGGCAATGACAATGAGGATGGAAGGTGAAGAGGAATAAATCAGTGAGATAGAACATAAAATTATGGAAAATAATGAAACTGAAGAGGGAAAGAAAAGTATTGGATCATGAATGTTGAATTGGGAATTCAGTGACTTTTTTAAAAAATATTTTTATTTATTTCTAGGAGAGAGAGAGATAGTGTGACCAGGGGAAGGTCAGAGAGAGAGGGAGACACAGACTCTGAAACAGGCTCTGAAACAGACTGGCAGTCAGCACAGAGCCCGACGCGGGGCTCGAAGCCATGAACCGCGAGATCATGACCTAAGTGAAAGTCGGACGCTTAATCAACTAAGCCACCCAGGCGCCCCGAGAATTCAGTGACTTCTTAAAGCATAATAACATTTGTATCATAGAAGTCCCAGAAAGAAGAGAGAGAAAAAAGGGCAGAAGGTTTATGTGAGCAAATTATAGCTAAAAATTCCCCACACTAGGGAAAAGTACAGATATTAAAATCCAAGGACAGAGAACTCCCATTAAATTCAGTGAAAACCAGTCATCACCAAGACACATCATATTCAAATTCACAAAATACACAGACAACAGAAGAATCCTAAAATCAGCAAAGGAATAAAAATCCTTAACCTATAAGGGAAGACAGATCAGGTTTGCAGCAGACCTTCAGTTCACAGAAATTTGGCAGGCCAAAAGGGAATGTCTTGATATATTCAATGTGCTGAAGGGGAAAAATATATAGCCAAGAATACTTTATTCAGCAAGGCTGTCATTCAGAATAGGAGAGATAAAGAGTTTCCCAGATGAAGAAAAAATAAAAGACTTCATGACCACTAAACTAACCCTGCAATAATTGCTAAAAAGGACTCTTTGAGTGGGGGGAACAAAAGGCCAAAAACAATAAAGACTAGAAATTAACAGAGAACATCACCAGAAACACCAACTTTATAGGTAACACAATTACACTAATATCTTTCAATAACCAACCTGAATATAAATTGACTAAATGCTCCAATCAAAAGACATGGGGTATCAGAACGGATAAAAAAACAAAAACAAAAACACTAAGATCCACCTATATGCTGCCTGCAAGAGACTCATTTTAAACCTAAGAATACATGGATATTGAAAGTGAGGGAATGGAGAACCATCATGCTAATGGACTTCAAAAGAAAGCTGGGGTAGCCATACTTATATCAGGCAAACTAGATTTTAAACCAACGACTGTAACAAGAGATGAAGAAGAACATTACATCATAATTAAGGGTACTGTCCATCAAGAAGTTCTAACAATTATAAGTATTTATGTCCCCAACTTGAAGCTCAAATATATGTCAATTAATAACAAACATAAAGAAACTTATTAATAATAATACCATACTAGTAGGGGATTTCAACACCCCAGTGACAACAATGGACATATTATGTAAGCAGAAAATCAACAAGGAAACCATGGCTTTGAATAACACACTGGACCAGATGGACATAACAGATACATTCAGAACATGCCATCCTAAAGCAGCAGAATACACATTCTTCTCAAGTCCACATGAAGCATTCTCCAGAACAGATCACATACTGGGTCATGAATCAGCCTTCAACAAGTACAAAATGATTGGAATCATGCCATGCGTATTTTCACATCACAACGCTATGTAACTGGAAATCAACCACAAGAAAAAAATTGGAAAGCCCTCAAATACATGGAGGTTAAAGAATATCCTACTAAAGAATAAATGGGTTAACTGGGAAAATAAAGAAGAAATAAAAAAAAATACATGGAAGCAAATGAAAATGAAAACATGACAGTCCAAAACTTTTGAGATGGAGCAAAGGCAGTCATAAGGGGAAGTATATTGCAGTTCAGGCCTATCTCAGGAAGCAAGTAAGGTCCCAAATGCACAACTTAATCTTACACCTAAAGGACTTAGAAAAAGAACAGCAAATAAAGCTTAAAACCAGCAGAAGGGAAAGAAAAAGATTATAACAGAAATAAATGATATAGAAACAAAAAAAAATAGTAGAACAGATCAACAAAACTAAGGGTTGGTTCTTTTAAAGAATTAATAAAAGCTGATAACTTCCAGGCATAGGAGCACATGTACCCCAATGTTCATAGCAGCACTCTCCACAATAGCTAAAACATGGAAAGAGCCTAAGTGTCCATCAACAGACGAATGGATCAAGAAGATGTGGTTTATCTATACCATGGAATACTACATGGCAATGAGAAACAATGAAATCTGGCCATGTGTAGCAACATGGATGGACCTTGAGGGTGTTATGCTGAGCGAAATAAGTCAGGCAGAGAAGGACAAATACCATATGTTTGCACGTATAGGAGGATTAGGAGGAACTTGACGGAGGACCAAGGGGGCAAGAAGGGCGGAAATGGTGGGGGAAAGAGAGAGAGGCAAACCATGAGAGACTCTTGAATGCTGACAAAAACTGAGGACTGATGGATGTGGGGGGGAGGGGGGGATGGGCATGAAGGAGGGCACTTTGGGGATGAGCACTGAGTGTTATGTAGAAACTAATTTGACAATAAACTATTTGTAAAAAAAAAAATAAAATAAAAAAATAAAAAAAAATTAATTATATATAAAAAAAAAAAGCTGATAACTTCCTAGCCAGACCTATCAAAAATAAAAGAGAAAGGAACCAAATAAATAAAATCATGAATAAAAGAGGAGAGATCACAACCAATACCACAGAAATTTTAAAAAATCAGAAATACAAAAAGTTATGAAAATATTATGAAAAATAATATGCCAACAGACTGGACAATCTGGAAGAAAGGGACAAATTCCTAGAAACTCAGAAACTATTAAAACTGAAACTGGAAAAATTAAAAAATTTGAACATACCTATAACCAGAAAAGAAATTGAATCAATAATCAAAAATCTCCCAACAAAAAAAGTCCAGGGCTGGATGGCTTCCCAGAGGAATTCTACCAGACAGTTAAAGAAAAGTTAATACTTATTCCTTTCAAAGAATTCCAAAAAATAGAAATGGAAGAAAAACTTCCAAACTCCTTTTACAAGTCCAAAATTACTTTGATTCCAAAGCCAGACAAAGGCCCCACTAAAAAGGAAATAATAGGCCAATATCCCTGATGAGCATGACTGCAAATAATCTCAATATACTAGCAAACTGAAGTACACTGAAAGAATTATTCACTACTGTGGCGACCCCTCAGAACAATGTGACTCATAAGATGTAGTTATGGAGAAAAGCCATACACAAAACTATATAATGATTAATAAATGATTGGTACAGCTCTCAGAAAATACCCACTGTAATGTCTCTCTGGGAAAGTGATTGATTTATGACCCAGGAGCCAGGCAGCCAGGAACAGCCTGCCGGCCCTGGGTTGAACGCCACCTGCTTCTTTTGTGTTGACTTCTCCGCTTCCTCAGAGACCACCTGTTCAGATGAAACTTATTGATTATACCTGATCAATCATAATGTACCTGCCTGAGCAAGTTCTGTTTTTTTCATGACATCATATTCTGATCATTAAAAACAATCCTGGCATTGATTAACTATCTTATTCTCAATAAATATGGGACAGCAGAGTTGTTCAGGGTGACAGTCATTCCAAACTGTCATCCCCTGTTCCCTTTCTCTTTTACTGACTTGTTTGTGCCTAATTCTTCTCCCGTGCGCCGTTATGGAAAGTGGCACACTACAATCACGTGGGATTTATTCTTTGCCTACAGGGGTTGTTCAATATTTGCAAATCCATCACCATGATACAGCACCTTAATAAAAGAAAATAAGAACCATATGATCCTGTCAATAGATGAAGAAAAAGCATTTGACAAAACAATATCCATTCTTCATAAAAATCCTCAACAAAATAGGTATAGATGGAACATACCTCAACATCATAAAGGCCATATACAAAAGACCCACAGCAAATATCATCCTCATTGGGAAAACCAGAGAGCTTTTCCTCTACAGTCAAGGAAAAGACAATGACATCCACTCACAATTACTATTTAACATAGTACTGGAAATCTTAGTCTCAGCAATCCGACCACAAAAAGAAATAAAAAGCACCCAGACTAGCAAGGAAGAAGTCAAACTTTCATTATTCATAGATGACATGATGCTCTATGTAGGAAGACTCCACCAAAAAGAATTTGCTAGAACTAATACATGAATTCAGGAAAGGTGCAAGATATAAAATCAACATGTAGAAATCTGTTGCATTTCTATTCATGAATAACAAAGCAGCAGAAAAAGAAATCAAAGAATCAGTCCCTTTTACAACTGAACTGAGAATAATAAGATACCTAGGAATAAATCTAACCAAAGAGGTAACAGATCTGCACTCTGAAAACCATAGCACACTTATGAAAGGAGTAGGAAAGGACAGAAAGAAAAGGAAAAACATACCATGCTCATTGACTGGAAAATCAAACATTGTGTAATGCCTATATGACCTAAAGCAGTCTACATTCAATGCAACCCCTATCATAATACCAGGAGCATTTTTCACAGAGCTAGAATAAATAATCCTAAAATTTGGATGGAACCACAAAAGACACTGAATAGCCAAAGCAACCTGGAAAAAGAAAAGCAAAACTGGAGGCATCATGATTCTAGTCTTTAAGCTATATTACAAAGCTGTAGTCTTCAAGAAAGTAGGATACTAGCACAAACACAGACACATGAATCCATGTAACAGAATAGAAAACCCATCAATTGACCCACAACTATATGGTCAACTAATCTTTGACATAGCAAGAAAGAATATCCAATGGAAAGAAACAGTCTCTTCAACAAATGATGTTGGGAAAATTGAACAGCAATATGCAAAAAAAACGAATCTGGACCACTTTCTTACGCCATAGACAACAATAAATTCAAACTGAATTTAAAGCCTCAACATGAGACAGAAACCATCAAAATCCTAGAGAACATACCCAGCACCCTCTTTGACCTTGACCAGAACAACTTCTTACTAGACACATCTTTGAAGACAAGGGAAACAAAAAGAAACATGAACTATTGAGACTTCGTTGAGATAAAAATCTTCTGCACAGCAAAGAAAACAATCAACAAAACAAAAAGGCAGCTTATGGAATGGGAGAAGATATTTGCAAATGACATCTGATAAAACATTTGTTGCCAAAATCTATAAAGAACTTGTCAAATTCAACACCCCAGATAAGTAATCTAGTTAAGAAATGGGGAGAAGAGATGAATAGATTTTTTCCAAAGAAGACATACAGATGGCTAGTAGGCACATGAAAAGAAGCTCAACATCACTCACCATCAGGGAAATACAAATCAAAACCATGGTAGGATACTAGCTGTCACACCAGTCAGAATGGCTAAAATTAACACCTCAGGAAACAACTGATGTTGGCAAGGATGTAGAGGAAGGTGAACCGTCTTACAGTGTTGGTGGGAATGCAAACTACTGTAGCCATTCTGGAAAACTGTATGGAGGTTCCTCAAAAAGTTATAAACAGAACTACCCTACAATGCAGCAATTGTACTACACAAAGAATAGAAAAATACTGATTTGAAGTGATACATGCATCCCATGTGTATAGCAACATTATCAACAGTAGTCAAATTATGGAAAGCCCAAGTGTCCATAGACTGATGAATGGATAAAGAAGTATATAAATGGATAAAGAAGGTATATATTTTATTGTGATGTGTACTGGGTGCTGTATGTAAATGATGAATCACTAAATTCTACTCATGAAATCAATATTGCACTGCATGTTAACTAACTAGAAAACTAATTGAATGAATGGATGGATGGATGAATGAATGACACAGAAAGATGATGAAAGACATGAAGACTGCATAAATAAAATTTAGAAACTCAAAAATGTTACAGAATTCAAGGAAGAAGAAAATTATTAGATGGAATACAAACTTTATTCACTGTAAAGATTTTGGGTTATTTTGGTACTCTGGTGGCCCCCAAGAAGCCACACCTTCCAGCCTTTGTGTAATTCCCATCCATACTGACTCCGAGCTAGGTAAGACTATGCCCGGTTAATGAGACATGAACAAGTAATATGCAAGCAGAGGATTGATAAATACTTGCACATTGAGGTCTATCTTCTTGTAATGCTAGGTCTTGTGATATTCCTTGTTAGAATGCAGCAGTCATTCTGTAAGCAGCTCTACTTAGTCATGTGGAGAAGCTATGCAGAGGAAAACTGAGAACTGACTGACAGCCCAAGCTGACCTGCCATATGACAATAGAAGTTTGCTATCCAAGTGAGTGATCTTCTGGCCCTCAAAAAGATGTTCCAGCTGACATCATGTCACAGCTTGCACTCAGGGTCCACTTCAAGCTTGGACCAAATTTCAGAACTGTGAGAAAACAAAAAAATTATTTTTGCTTTAAACTATTATATTTTAGAGATAGTTTATTATGCAGCAATTAATGATACAAATTGGGCACTTTGAAAACTCAATAACAATGAGCATTCATGGAACCTATATTGCTGTCTTAAAATACCATTTGTAACTAAAAGAAACCAAAGCTTCTTGGAAAAATGGCTGGTTCCAGGTCCAGAATATGAAGTGTATATGATGTGTGTTGAATATCTTGGTAGACCAGAGAGCAAGGAATCTTCAAAGACTAATAGGGTCATGTCAAAAAAATAGGAGCAAACTTGAAGAGGTTTCCACTGACCAAAGATTAAACAAATTGGAATTAGGACATATGTGTCTTGGAACACAAAAAATATGTTTTAATTCAAATGGTATATTTAAAAATATAATCAGTGTCATTCTAGAACGATAAGGAATTGATTTATTATTTTGAAAACTGATAAATAAAGGGAAAGAATTCAACATAATTCCTGTCTTTAATTCTTTTTTTTTTCAAATTTTTTAAATTTTTTTTAATGTTTTTTATTTATTTCTAGGAGAGAGAGAGAGAGACAGCGTGAGCAGGGGAGGGTCAGAGAGAGAGGGAGTCACAGACTGAAACAGGCTCCAGGCTCTGAGCTTGCAGTCAGCACAGAGCCCGACACGGGGCTCGAACCCACGAACCGTGAGATCATGACCTAAGCGAAAGTCGGACGCTTAACCGACTAAGCCACCCAGGCGCCCCTCCTGTCTTTAATTCTACTGAATCAGTGATTCTACTCAATCACTAAATAGTATGTTAGAGAAATAGTTCATGAGAGTGAAATCATGGTATTAGAGTATCACCATTTATTTCATAATTCCCAACAAATCAATGAATTTTGATAATGATCATCAAAGGTTGATAACTTCACAAAAAAGAGACACAAAAATATGGCAAATCAGGAAAGACACTCTTAACTATAGAGAGCAAACTGAGGGTTACCAGAGGGGAGGTGAGGGGATGGGCTGGGGGCTGGGGGTCATTTAGGGGATGAGCTAAATGAGTGATGAGGATTAAGGAGTGCACTTGTTGTGAGGAACACTGGGTGTGTATGGAAGTGTTGAATCACTAAATTGTATACCTGAAACTAATATTAGGCTGTTTGTTAACTGACTAGAATTTAAATAAAAACTTTAAAAACTCCTATGTGTTATAAAGGCCCTATATCTGGAACTCTGAAGACTCAATGATGAGCAAATAAACAATCATTTTTAATGGGCAAGTAATTTGATCAAATAATTCCCCAAAGATATACAAATGACAGATAAACCCATAAAAAGATGCTCAACATTATTAGTCATCTAGAAGTAATGGATATGAACTTTATATTAATTATGGAGATGTTTCCTAGAGATATAAATAGTAATTTGAAGAATATTTATAAGATTAAGTACTTTATTAGATGAGATGTTACATATCAATGACTTTACTGTCTAGCTTAAGGAACTAGAAAAGGAAAAAACAAAATAAACCCAAAGTAAGTGTGTGTCTATCTATATATCTATCTATATCTATACTTTACGAATTGTATACTTTAAACATGTGAAGTTTATTGTTTGCCTATAGCTAGATGGTGTGGAAAAAGAGCTGTCAAATACTTTAGTCTGCAGCCCATTTATTAGTCACAAAAATCCTCTGAAACCTTTTGCTTTTATTGTCATGTTTTTACTTAAAAGAAAAATTTGTTTTGTTTTTTGTTTGTTTTTTAAAACTGCAAGGAAATAGTTCAGCTTATGGTCCAGTTTTATTCTATAAGCTGAGTGAGCTTGAAGCTATTGCATTTATATTTTTATGAACTAAGGAACTGGTATTTTTTGAACACCTATAATCTATTACGAGAGAGATTCCAAAGAAGTGTCAGACTTCTCTCTTCCTTAGCTCTAATGTCTGAGCAAATAAGATACACAGAGAAGTGTTTTGAAGCTTTACATAATGGAGACTTTCAGGGCCAAATTAGTGACGGAACAGTAACAACTATTTGAGTTTAGGAAAAAGTAAGAATCTGGCCTTGGTCTGAAGCCTGAGGGATGAAATGTGCCTTAAGTCCTTACATGCTGGGTGGAATTTGTTTGGCTCCAGAAGCCAAGAAATCAGATCATCCTACTAAGGGGAGACTGGGAATCTGGGGATAGCTGGGAAGATTTCATATTTGGGAATAACATTTAGGCAGTTCAAGTTACTGGATTAGTTATCTTTTTATACAGTATAGTTGACATATTCAGGAACACACACACACAAAGACAGAGACAGAGAAAAACAGGGAGAGAAATGTCATCTTTTCAAGGTATTTAGTCTATTAGTCATATTCTCACTGAACATATATCCTTTCATCCAGAAGAAGTAAAAGGGAGTCATTGCATTCATTTCCTCATCCACAAGCTCCTCCCAATACCTTCTGAAGATCAATAACATGAAAACAAACTCATAGGTCAATTTTGCCTCAATTCAATGATGCCTCATCTTCAAAAAGAACAGATATTATATTTATGAATGTATATCCCTCATTTGTACACTACTTGATAGATTTTAATTTTAAGAGGAAAAAATGTGTATTTTTTTTTTTAACATCTTTCACTTCGCGTTCTACCACTGGCAACTAGTATAGCTTTAGCCAAGTCTGGCTGTACTATTTTTCAGAAGACAGTTAACAGAGTTTCACTATTGTCAACCTCAGAAGAAAATCAAGCTCAGAATTGAGCATGCAAAGGCCACTGTGCTGATGTGAAAAGTCAAACATAAAGTAAACAAATAATATACTTATTTTCAGGGATCTTGAGACTGATAAATGTATGGACTAAGTTGTGCATAGAGAAAAAGAAGCCAAATTGGTATTTTGCAGCTCTCTCCACTGATCTTCTCTACCTTCCTCTGTTCCTCATGAATTTTCAAAATTGTAGGTTTGGGGAAGATTCCTTATTTTTGGACATTTGTAAAACTATTCAATGTCTTCCATTGATTTGGATGAAGTCTAATGGTACACAGTTCATGTGTGGCTTTGCCCCTGCCTTGTGCATCACGCTCTTCTTGTGCCTCTTAGGCTCCATAAACACTGACTTTCTCTTTGTTCTTCATTCTCCTAACAAACTTTTACCTGCCTGAGAACTTTGCATATACTGTTCCCACCACCTAGAATACTCTCCCTTTCCTATCCCAGTTTTTGCTTGAATAACTTATTTCTCTTCCAAATATCAATTTCTTTATTTAAACAATTTTTAATGTTTGTTTATTTTTGAGATAGAGAGATATAGGGTGCAATGGGAGAGGGACATTATGATTATAATTAACTAAATGCCTATCTCTCCATTAGACCGTCAGTTTCTTGAGAGACGGGGATCTATTTTATTCACCATTAAAACCCTAGCACCTAGCATAGACTTTGGTCATAACAGGCTTTCAAATGCCTTTAAATTAATGACTGAATTAATAACTGAATGAATAAAATTTGATATATATTTCAAGCAGAAACGCAAGAAGCTAAACTTTGAGAAGTTTTGATAAAACAATTGCTTTCCTAGCCATGCTTTTAATTATTTAGCACTTAATAGTGTCTTCTTTCACCTTAAAATTTTTTAATAGTCTTTAATCAGAATAATATACAGTACTGCTAAGTCAAATAAGCAACTGAATCCTGGATTTTAGATTCTAGACCTTTCTATGGTAAATTATCTTATGAATAGCCAGTTTTATATTTCACAAATAGACATTATAAACAGTAAGCATTGTTTATGTTTTGCCCTCACTCCAGCTTCCTATGTATGAAAAATGGGGAATCTATGGTACCATTCTGCCTTTGAGAAAAGTACGACTATCTCCATATACTATTGGAATCCATGTTTCTCTGACTCCATATTTTCTGGAGCTGCCACAGGCTAAGACAGCTTTTCTGACAGGTTGATGAAGTAGAGGAAAGGAATAAGCTTTAATATAGGGATTAAGGAGTGTAAAATCATATGGTATTTGTTTTTCTGACTGACTTATTTTGCTTAACATAATACTCTCTAGCTCCATCCATGTCACTGCAAATGTCAAGATTTCATTCTTTTTTCTGGCTGAATAATAATCCATTGTAAATGCCTCCCTCTCTGATTTTATTTTTCCTTCCCTTTAACTGTATTCATCTGTTTTGTTTCTTAAATTCTTTATATGAGTGAAGTCATGTGGTATTTGTCTTTCTCTGATTGCCTTTTTTCACTTAACATAATACCCTCTAGCTCCATTGATGTCATTGCAAGTGACAAGACTTTACTCTTTTTTATGCCTGAGTAATATTCCATTGTGTCTATGTAAACCACATCTTCTTTATCCATTCATCAGTTGATGGACATTTGGACTCTCTCCATAGTTTGGCTATTGTAGATGATGATGTTACAAACATAGGGGTGCATGTATCCCTTTGAATTGGTATTTTTATATTCTTTGGGTAGATACCTAATAATGCAATTGCTGGATGGTAGGGTCATTCTATTTTTAACTTTTTAAAGAACCTCCATACTGTTTTCTAGAGTGGACACACCACTTTGCATGCCCACTTGCAAGAGAGTTAATCTTTCTCCACATTCCTGACAACACCTGTTGTTTCTTGTATTGTTGATTTTAGTCATTGTGACACGTGTGATGGCATTGCAATTTTGACTTGTATCTCCTTGATAATGAGTGATGTTGAACATGGTTTCATGTGTCTGTTTGTCATCTGTATGTCTTCTTTGTTTTTTTGTTATTTTTAAATTTGCATGTAATATCAATTAATTAATTAATTTTATTTAAATTTTAGTTAACATACAGTGCAATATTGGTTTAAGGAGTAGAATCCAGTGATTCATGACTTACTTACAACACCCAGTTTTCATCACAAGTGGCCTCCTTAACACCTATCACCCATATAGTCCATATCCCACCCACCCTTCCTCCGTCAACCCTCAGTTTGTTCTTTACCATTAAGAGTCTCTTGTGGTTCATTCCCTCTCCTCTTTCCCCTTCCTCCCACATGTTCATCTGTTTTGTTTCTTAAATTCTCCATATGAGTGAAATCATATGGTGTTTGTCTTTCTTATTTTGTTTAGCCATAATACATTTTAACTCTATTCATGGTATTGCAAATAGCAAGGTTTCATTCTTTTTGATAGCTAAATAATATTCCATTGTACCACATCTCTATCTATAAACATTGGGGGTGCACATGCCCTTTTGAATTAGTATTTCTTTTTATTCTTTGGGTAGATACCTAGCAGTGCAATTGCTGAATCATGGGGTAGTTATATTTTTAACTTTTTGAGGAACTCCCATATTGTTTTACAGAGTGGCCGCACCAGCTTGCATTCCCATCAACAATGAAGGAGGGTTCCCCTTTCTCCACATCCTCACAAATACCTATTGTTTCTTGTGATGTTAATTTTGGAAATTTTGAAAGGCGTGAAGTGATATCTCATTATAGTTTTGATTTGATAATGAGTGATGTTGAACATGTCTTCATGTGCCTGTTGGCCAACTGGATATCTTCTTTGGAAAAATATCTATTTATGTCTTCTGCCCATTTTTTAAAATTGGATTGTGTGTGTGTGTGTGTGTGTGTGTGTGTGTATTACTAATTGTTAGCTATACCATTCTGCTTGACTCCATCACTCCATCTCAAAGGAGATCTAATGCCAGCCTAATGTCAGTCTAATGTCTGAGAACAGGCATTGTCTATACCTTCATTCAGCTGGACACTGAGAACTGAAAACACACCTGGTTGTCTAAATAAACATGACTTTGTGAAATTCTCTTGTACTCATTAGCACGACTATATTCTTCCAGGAGTCTCTTGTCCATGCAACTTGATTGCTCCTTGTAGAAAATTTCCAAAGAATTCAATTCTTCAATGAAAAATATCAACAAACAATATACACCTCAGGAGAGGATTAAGATGGCAGAGGAGTAGGGCAACCCTAAGCTTGCCTCCTCCCTCAAACAGCTAGATAAATATAAAATCATTCTGAACACCCAAGAAGTTGATCAGAAGTCTTAGAGAAGACAGCTGCATGTATACAAAGAGAAAAAGTGACTGGTGGAAGGTAGGAACTGTAAAGAGTTGATTTGCAGGAAAAAACAGCAGTGGTGCTGCACTGGACAGGAATCTTTGATCATGGAGTGAGTAGGTAGAGAGAAAGAGAGAGAGAAACAGTGAAGGAAAAAAGAGTAAAAGCACCTGCAGAGGGATGCGCGCGCACACACACACACACACACACACAATAAAAACCTCTTCCCCAAAACAATTGACAGGGGAAAAAGAAAGGGTTTTAATACTGCTTTTTCTCAATACTGTTTTTATAAACAGTGGAGCACAGACTCTGAAGTTTCAGAGGCCAGCTCTTGGCGGTGGTCCTGTGTGAGAACAAAGGCAGAGCCCCAGGAACAGGCAGCAAGTTCTGAGGATCCCCTAGGTTACATGTGGAGAAGAAGTTCCACTGCTTTGAGTGCATTTATAGAGGTGATACTACCTGTCTGTGGGTAAAAGATCCAGCAGTTATCATAGAACTGCACTTTTCACCAGTATAGGAACAAAGATATCAACTGAGGGCAGCAAACCCTGATGCTGGCTGTATGTTGCAATTTATCATAAATTGAACCACTGACACTGTGGGGTGACATGACCATTTTCTGGGACAAGCCAACACCAGCCACAATGGAGTGAGACCCTCCCCTGGAGGATCAGCATGGGTTGCAAGCATGGAGGTCTCTGATGTACGGGGTTTTGAAACATAGCCACACTTAAAATAAAACCCAGGAGGGCAGTGCCACCTGAGAGGCAGACAACTCAGACACAGACAGGGTAAAGGCAGAGAAGCCAGGGAAACAAGAGGGGTGATTGATTGTACATCTGTGAGGGTACAAACTTCCTGCTCCAGAGACTAGAGAGTGGAGTGAAGCCATTTTACCTCTAGCCCACCAGCACTGATCCAACTCGGTGAGGTAAACAGTATCACCACATGGAGAACCAACCAAGCCAATAACACAAGCAGAGCCACCCTGTGCCCTGTAGACATATTTCCACTAGTGCAATTACACTGAGAATCAAAGTATCAGGCTTCTCCTCCAGAAGACCAGCACAAACCCCTCACCCACAGCAACTATGCTAATCATAGAGTGCTGCAAAGCTTCAGCTCTAGGGGAAAAAGGATTTAGCCTTTTTTGAGCTTTGTTTGTTTGCTTGTTTTGTCTTTGTTTTTGTTTTTCTTTCCCTTGTTTTATATACAGAAAGTAAGTTTTAAATTTATTTTATTTATTATTTTAAAAATTATATATATTTAATTTTTTATACTTTTCTAATTTTCTTTTTATTTTCTTTACTTCTACCATTTTTATATCAAACTTCTTGTAACAAACAGACCAAAACACATCTAGGATCCAGCTTCTTTTATGTATTTTATTTTATTTATTTTTCTTCAATTAAAAATTTATTTTGTTTTATTTTGCTTTTTTGTTTTTTTCTTTTCTCTCCAAGATAACAAGACAGAGGAATTCACCCCAAAAGAAAGAACAGCAAGAAATGGAAGCCAGAGATTTAATTAATGAAATAAAGTAAGATGTCTGAACTAGATTTTAAACAATAGTTATAAAGATATTAGCTGGCTTGAAAAAAAACATAGAAGACAGTAAAGAATACCTTACTGCAGAGATAAAAGAACTAAAACCTAGTCACACCAAAATTAAAAATGCTATAACTGAGATGAAATCCCAAATGGAGTCCATAAAAGCGAAGATGGAGAAAACAGAGGTGCAAATCAGAGATATGGAAGTTAAATCATGGAAAATAATGAAGCTGAAAGGAAGAGGGAGAGAAAGCTCATGGACCATGAAGGCCCACTTAGGGAGCTCAGTAACTTATTAAAATGTAGTATCATTCATATCAAAGGAATCCCAGAAGAGAATGAGAGAGAAAAGGGGACAGAAGGTTTCTTTGAACAAATTATAGCTGAAAACTTCCCTAATATGAGGAAGGAAAAACACACACACAATCAATCTCCAAGAAGCACAGAAAACTTCCATTAAATTCAACAAAAGCTCACCACCACCAGGGTATATCATAGTCAAATTCAGAAAATACACATTGAAGGAAAGAATCCTGAAAGCAGCAAGGGAAAAAACTCTTTAGCATACAAGGGAAGACAGTTCTGGTTTGCAGCAGATCTGTCCACAGAAACCTGGCAGACCGGAAGGAAGTGGCAGGATATATTCAACATGCTGAATGGGGAAAATATACAGCCAAGAATTGTTTATCCAACAAGGCTGTCATTAATAATAGAGGAGAGAATATGAGTTTCCCAGGCAAACAAAAACTAAAGGAGTTCATGACCACTAAACTAGATCTGCAGGAAATTTTAAGGGGACTCTCTGAGTGGAGAAAAACAAAGACCAAAGCAACAAAGACTATAAATGAATAGAGAACATCACCAGAAACATCAACTCTACAGGTAACCATCTAAATTCCTATCTTTCCAATAGTCACTCTGAATCTATATGGACTAACTGTTCCAATCAAAAGACATAGAGTATCAAAATGGATGAAGACAAAACAAAACAAAAAAGATTCATCTATATACTGCCAACAAGAGATTCATCTTAGACCTAAAGAAACGTGCAGACTGAAAGTGAGGAGATGGAGAAAGTCTATTATCCTAAGGAACATCAAAAGAAAGCTGAGATAACCATACTTATATCAGACAAACTACATTTATTTTATTTATTTTACTTATTTATTTTTAGAGAGAGAGTCCAAGGGAGGCTCAGAGATACAGGGAGAGAGAGAATCCCAAGCAGGTTCTGCACTGTCATTACAGAGCCCAATGCAGGGCTTAAACTCATGTACCATGAGACCATGACCTAAGCCAAAATCAAGAGATGAATACTTAACCAAGTGAGTTACCCAGGTGCCCCTGACAAACTAGATTTTAAACAAACAACTGTAATTAGATAGGGCATTACATCATAATCAAGGGGACTATCCACCAAGATCTAACCATTGTAGATATTTATGCCCCCAACTTGAATACATAAATACATAAATCAATTAATAACAAACATAAAGAAACTTATTGATAATAATGCAATTAGGAGACTTTAACACCCCACTTACAGCAATGGACAGATCATATAAGCAGAAAATCGACAAGAAAACAATGGCTTTGAATGATGCACTGGTCCAGATAGACTTAACAAATATATTCAGAACATTTCATTCTAAGGCTGCAGAAAACTTAACAGAGGACTGTGGAGGAGAAGTAGGGGGGGAAAATAGTGGGCGAGAGGGGGGAGGCAAACCATGAGAGACTCTTGAATGCTGAGAACAAACTGAGGAGTGATGGTGGTAGGGGAGAAGGGAAGGGGGGTGATGGGCATGGAGGAGGGCACTTGTGGGGATGAGCACTGGGTGTTATATGGAAACCAATTTGACAATAAACTCTTTGTAAAAAAAAAAAAGACAATAAACTATTAAAAAAAAAAAAAAGAGCCACCATCAGGTCGCCTGGAAGTTAAGAACATGGACTCAAGTCCAGCTGCCTGGATAACTCTAGGAAAGTGACTTTACCTCTGGGGCTTCAGGCTCCTCATCTGCCAAATGGGGGTAAAAATTGTACCCATAGGATAAGATTGTTATGATGGTTGAGTTATTGTAGGCAGAGTTTTCTTTGCTCAACAATTGTGAAACTGAGTGATGGAATGATGACGGCTTATTGTACTATTACTTTCATGTCCTGTATAAATTTTACCATAATAAATTATTTTTATAAAGGCAAAAAAAAGTGCAGCAGAATAAACATTCAAAATGTGGAAAGCCCTCATATATATAGAAGTGAAAGAACATCCTACTAAAGAGTGAATGAGTTAACCGGGAAATTAAAGAAGGAACTTAAAAATACATGGAAGCAAATGAAAATGAAAACAGGACAGTCCAAAACCTTTGGGATGCAGCAAAGACAGTCCTAAGGGGGAAGTTTATTGCATTTCAAGCCTATCTCAAGAAGCAAGAAAAGTCCCAAATACACAACCTAACCTTACACCTAAAGGAGCTAGAAAAGGAATGGCAAATAAAGCCTAAAGTCAGCAGAAGGGAAATAATAAAAATTACAGCAGATATAGACAATATAGAATCAATCAAACAAACAAAATATAGAACCGATCAACAAAACTAAGAACTGGTTCTTTGAATGAATTAACAAAATTGATAAATCCCTAGCCAGATTTATCAAAAATAAAAGAGAAAGGACCAAAATGGACAAAATCATGAATGAAAGAGATCACAACCAACACCACAAAAATACAAACAATTATAAGAGAATACTATGAAAAATTATATGCCAACAACCTTGGCAATCTGGAAGAAATGGACAAAGTCCTAGAAACTCACAAACTACCAAAACTGAAACAGGAAGAAATAGAATATTTGAACAGCCCCATAACCAGCAAAGAAATTGAATCAATAATCAAAAATCTGCCAAAAATAAGAATCTTGATAGTTTCCCAGGGGAATTTTACCAGACATTTAAAGAAGAGTTAATACCTATTCTTTTCAACAATTCCAAAAAATAGAAGAAAACTTCCATATTCATTCTATGAGGCCAGAACTACTTTGATTCCAAAACCAGACAAAGACCTCACTAAAAAATAGAATTACAGGTTCATCTCTGATGAACATGAACACAAAAATTCTCAACAACTTACCAGCAAATTAAATCCAACAGTACATTAAAAGAATTATTCATCATGATCATTGGGTTTTATGGGCTGCTGGGTTCATTCACTATTCATAAATTCATCAATGTGATACACTACATTAATAACAGAAAGGAGGGGCAGCTGGGTGTTTCTGTTAGTTGAGCATCCAACTTTGACTCAGGTCATGATCTCATGGTTTTTGAGTTTGAGCCCTGCATCGGGCTAGCTGCTGTCAGCACAGAGCCTGCCTTAGATCCTCCATTCCCTTCTCTCTCTACCCCTCCCCTACTTATTCTCTCTCTCAATCTCTCTCTCTCTTTCAAAAATAAACATTAAAAAAATTAAAAGATAACCATATGATCTTTTCAATGGATACAGAAAAAGCATCTGACAAAACAAAGCATACATTCTTTATAAAAACCCTTAATGGGGCACCTGGGTGGCTCAATTGGTTGAGCGTCTGACTCTTGATTTCAGCTCAGGTCATGATCTCACTGTCTGTGAGATCAAGCCCCACATTGGACCCTGAACTTACAGTGCAGAGCCTGCTTGGGATTCTCTCTCTTCCTCTCTCTCTGCCCCTCCTCCACTCACATGCACATGTGCGTGCTCTCTCTCTCTCTCTCTCTCTGTCCCTCTCTCCATCTCAAAATAAATAAACTTAAAAAAGTACCCCTCAACAAAGTAGAGACACATGGAAAATAGTTTGACATCATAAAGGACATATATGAAAGACCCACAGCTAATACCATCCTTAATAGGGAAAAACTGAGAGCCTCTCCTACACTCAGGAACAAGACAAGATGTCACTCTTACCATTACTGTTTAACATGACACTGGGAGTCTTGGCCTCAGCAATCAGACAGCAAAAAGAAATAAAAAGCATCCAAATTGGCAAGGATGAAGTCAAACTTTCACTATTTGTAGACGACATGATACTCTAGTAGAAAACCTGAAGGATTCCACAAAAAAATAGCTAGAACTAATACATGAATTCAGGAAAGTTGCAGGATATAAAATCAATGTGCAGAAATCTGTTGCATTTTTATACACCAATAATGAAGTACCAGAAAAAGAAATCAAGGAATCAATCCCTTTTACAACTGAACCAAAAACAATAAAATACTTTGGAATAAATCTAACCAAAGAGTGAAAGATCTGTACTCTGAAAACTATAGCACACTTATGAAGGAATTTGAAGAAGACACAAAGAAATGGAAAAGCATTCCATGCTCATGGATTGTAAGAACAAACATTGTTAAAATGTCTATACTACAGAAAGCAATCCACATATTTAATGCAATCCCTACCAAAATACCACCAGCATTTTTCATAGAGCTAGAACAAACAATGTTAAAATTTGTATGGAATAACAAAAGACCCCGAGTAGCCAAAGCAATCCTGAAAAAGAGAAACAAAACTTGAGGCATCACAATTCTGGATTTCAAGCTATCTTACAAAGTTTTAGTCATCAAGACAATATAGTACAGGCACAAAAACAGGCACGTAGATTAATGGAGCAGAATAGAAAACCCAGAAATGGACCCACAACTATATGGTCAACTAATCTTTGGCAAAGCAGGAAAGAATATTCAACAGAAAAAAGACAGTCTTTTCAACAAATGGTGTTGGGAAAACTGGATGGCAACCTGCAGAAGAATGAAACTGGGTCATTTTCTTACACGTAAACAACAATGAATTCAAAATGGTTGAAAGACCTAAATATGAAACCTGAAACCATAAAAATCCTAAAAGAGAACACAAGCAGTAATTTCTCTGACATTGGTCATGGGTTTTTCTAGATTTGTCTCCTGGCAAGGGAAGCAAAAGCAAAATAAACTATTGGAAATACATCAAAATAAAAAGCTTCTGCGTAGTGAAGGAAACAAACAACAAAGCTAAATGTCAACTTCCTGAATGGTAAAAGATATTTGAAAATTGCATATCTGATAAATGATTAGTATCTAAAATAAATAAAGAATTTATACAATTCAAAAGACAAAAATAAATAATCCAATTAAAAATGGGCAGAAGACATGAACAGACATTTCTCCAAAGAAGATATCCAGATGGGCAACAGACACATGAAAAGTTGCTCCACATCACTCATCATCAGGGAAATACAAGTCAAAACTACAATGAGATAATACCTCACACCTATCAGAATAGCCAAAATGAAAAACAGAAAAAACAATAGGCATTGGCAAGGATTTAAAGAAAAAGGAATCCTCAATGCTCCATTGGTGGGAATGCAAACGTGAGCAGCTATTCTGGAAAACAGCATGGAGGTTCCTCAAAAAATTAAAAATAGAACTACCCTACAATCTAGTAGTCATACTCCTGGTATGACTACACACAAACCACTCATTTAAAGATATATAAGCACCCCTATGTTTATTGCAGGATTATTTATAGGAGCCAAATTACGGAAACAGCCCACGTGCCCATTGATAGATGAATGGATAAAGAAGATGTGGTGTGTGTGTGTCTGTGTGTGTGTGTGTGTGTGTGTGTGTGTGTGTGCGTGCAATGGAATGTTACTCAAAAATTAGAGAATAAAATCTTGCCATTTGGAATGACATGAATGGAGCTAGACAGTATAAAGCTATGCAAAATAAGTCAGAGAAAGACAAATACAATATGATTTCACTCATATGTGAAATTTAAAAAAACAAAACAAATGAGCATAGAAAAAAAGGAGAGGCAAACCAAGAAACATACTCTGAACTATAGAGAACAAACTGATGGTTACCCTAGGGGAGGAGGTTGGGGGATGGGTAAAATAGGCTATGGAGATTAAGGAGTGCAGTTGTTGTGATGAGCACTTGGTGATGTATGGAATTATTGAATCACTATGTTACACCCAACATTAATATAACATTGTTCATTATACTAGAATTTAAAATTAAAAAATAATAAATAAAATAAAAGGATGCACAGATGATTAAACATTGTTTCAGGGTATATCTGTGAGAGTGTCTCCAGAGGAGATTAGCATTCGAATCAGTAAAGAAAATGACCTTTACCCACACTGGTGAGCATCGTTCAATATGTTGAGTGTCTCAATAGAACCAAAAGGCAAACCTATATGCTTGACCTGAGACATTTATCTTCTGCCCTCAGACATTGACACCCCTGATTCTTGGGCTTTCAAATTCAGACCAGGACTTAAACCATTGGCCCCCAATTTTCAAGCCAGATAGACTGGCTTCTATCACCTGTTTTCTAGGTTCTCTAGCTTGTAGACAGCAGACTGTGACACTTCTAAGCCACCATAACTGTGTGAGCCAACTCCTATCACAAATCTCTACATATCTCTATTTCTATCATTGTCTCTATCTCTATCATCTCTATGTTGTAATGTCTCTGTATATTCTATTGATTCTGTTTCTCTTAAAGGATGCTGACTAATGCAGTGCTCTTCAAATTAAGATTAGACCCATCTATTTTTAATTTTTGGAGAGTTTTATCATGAATGGATACAAAATTTTGACAAATGTTTTTTTGCCCTCAATTTTATTATGGTTGCAAATAATTTCAATTAATGGGCATATGTGTTGTTCACAAATTTGCTATAAAAACAAAACTGTGATGAGTGGCACTATGCTAATATATTTTTGGTGATGTGAATCTTCGAGATAAAATTCTTAAAAAAAATTTTTTAATGTTTATTTATTTTACAGACAGAGACAGAGCACAAACAGGAGGGGGGAGAGAGCCAGAAACAGAATCTGAAACAGACTGCAGGCTCTGAGCTGTCAGCACAGAACCTGATGTGGGGCTTGAACCCACAAAACATGAGATCATGACCTGAGCCAAAGTCGGACACTTAACCGACTTCGCACCACCCAGATGCCCCAATAAAATTCTTAGAAACAGGGATATTGGAGAAGGATATGCATTTATAATTTTTATAGGAATCACCATTTGCCCTCCATGAGAACTGTACCAATGCACAGTCCTACCACAAATGTAGGAGAGTTCTTATTTCCTTTCAGGGTTGCTAACAAAGTGTATCTTTAAATTTTAGAATTTTCCCAATCTAAGTTCATATAAAGTGGCTTTTTGGTTTTTTGTTTATCTCTTATTATGACAGACTATCTTTTCCTCTGTTTGAGGGTCTTTTTACATTTACTTTATATTCCCATTTTTTGTGCCCTTTTTCCCTCTTTGTGTGTTTGTGTGTGTGCGTGTGTGATTTTATTTATTTTTAGAAAATTGTTTTTTAATATCAACTTTTTTCATCAATTTGTTATCTTCTGACTTTGCTTTTGGTGTGTGTGAAATTCATATTTCAGCTACTCTTAAAAGGATCACATTTTTTCCATTATTTTTTCTGATAAGATTTTAGAAATGTAACATGAGACAATATGGAAAACATTGTAATTTATCAATTCCTTTGAAAAATCATCTTGTGGAAAGATGTCCACAAGTGGTTAACCTTATAATAATAGTGGACTATTTCTTATATTTTTCACAGCTTCATACCTCTGATAATATACTTGTCATTGGCATCTTAGCCCAAATTCACATATAAAGGAATCCAAGGACCTCATTTTATAACCCAGACTCTCCAACGTGGGGATTTCTGAGAGACTAATTTTCTAGCTCTTAGATAACAAAGTGCTGAATTCACAATGATAAACTCTTTATTTAACCTCTACTGTCATTCCTCTTGTGTATGACACTATCTCACATGATGTTGGCACACACAGTAACAAAATAAAGGTTTTTTTCCTTTTAAAATCAACACTAACTATAAAGTGTTAAGATATTAATATTTCCTTCCTTCTTTCTAACTTCTGCTTTCTATTTTTTTGTTAACCTCAACTCAACTCACCCAATCTTTATTTAGCTTTTTTAGGTCAGCATCTCAGTTCCTCTTTGTTTTCTTCTTAGGACATATGGGAAAATCTTTTCCTGGAGCTAATTATGTTCATGGTTGTTACATTCTTGAGAAATCCATTTTAATAAATCAATGAATATATTTTTAGAACATCCTAAATGTCCTGTTCCCAGAAAGAATGAATACTGGTCAATTTCTTTTTTTTTTTTTTAAGTTTATTTATTTATTTTGAGAGAAAGAGAGAGCATGAGAGGAGCAGAGAGAGAGAATCCCAAGCAGACTCCACATTGTCAGGGCAGAGCCCAATGCGGGACTTGAACTCACAAACCATGAGGTCATAACCTGAACTAAAATCAAGAGTCAGATGATTAACTCACTGAGCCACCCAGGTACTCCAAATGCTGGTCAATTTCAATTATACCCATTACTTGTAGAAATCTATAAAAGTAGATATATGGAGAGTGAAGTGAAGAGTTTCATCCCTAGTTATCAGAGTTTTAATAGTTATTCCTTTGCTCATTTGTTTTATTTCTTAAATGAGAGACAAGCCAAGAAACAAATTCTTAACTGATAACAAACTGAAGGTTACCACAGAGGAGGCGGGGGGTGGGATGGGTGAAATAGGTAATGAGAATTAAGGAGTCCATTTGTCATGATGAGCACTGGGTAATGTAAGGAATTGTTGAATCACTATATAATACACCTGAAACTAATATAACTCTGTATGTTAACTATACTGGAAATTAAAATTTAAAAGAATGAAGAAAAAAGTCCTTATTCATGATAGTCACCATTCATTTATTTATGTATCTATTTAACAAAGAGTTGTCAATATAAATATAAGTATATTTATTTTTATATTCTGAGGGGTCTTTTTTTAAAGTAGATATATGGTGTAATCATCATTATTAAAGAAACCTGGTATCCACCTGTGAAGGCAAGACAATGGTGTAAATTCATTTCTGGGAAAATAAAATGATGGAGGCAACATAGAGCCAAAGCACAAATATTACACAGAATTTTCTAGCCCCTACTTCATATCCAAATACGTCCCACATCTTTAAGTCTTACCTAATTTTGGTGAAGGACAGGGCAGTGAGTAAAGTCAGTGCTGACATGTACAGTGCCATTGAATGAATTACAAAAAAAAAAAACAAAAACATGCCCACTGTGGGCCTCTGAATTACAAAAAGGCATCCACTTCTGAGCACACGAAACATATGAAGATCCATGTCATGCATAGCTTTCCTATCTACTC
Organism: Hyaena hyaena; assembly: GCF_003009895.1. NCBI lineage: Eukaryota > Metazoa > Chordata > Mammalia > Carnivora > Hyaenidae > Hyaena > Hyaena hyaena. Next base: position 3,120,425 of record NW_024080732.1, on the reverse strand, counting down.
CCATATGCCTGCTCAAATTTGCCATAGGTACTATGACCCTAGCACCTTACAAATTGCCTGCGTGTAGTAGATGCCTAAGATGTGTCAGCATGAAGTGACTCTACACTTTTCTTCCTCTGTACCTCTAGCTGTTAACAATATCACTTGTCACAACTCAACACCAATGAATAGTTTAAGTGGCAGAGATGTCAAGGTTTTCTGATAGAGTCTCCACTGAAATCAGTGAAGCTTTCAAGAAAACACCAGAGACTCCTATGCATTAAACTCTACCAGGAAACTGTCTGGTCAAAGGTGCTACCAGACCCCACACTTAGAATGCTAAATCTAGCCATCCACAGATTAGTCCCTTCTCCCTATATCTCAGGCATACTTCCATAGGGGCTGGGCTGCAAGACAATAGGAGAAACAGATGTATGGCAGGACTCAAAAACCTCTCTTTTCCATCCTGGTACCTTGTCCATGGGTTGCTGTTGTGATTGTTGTCTTTTCTTTTTCCCCCTTAGGAAAAATTTTGCCTCCCAATAAACTTCTGGTGAACCATTCTCAAGTGCACTGACATGCTCAAACAGGCTTAAAACTTAGAGGGAAAACAATGACTTTGAAGTCAGACATGAGTTTGAACAGCTTGTCCACTTACTATGAGTCTCTAATTTCTAAGTTACTTAATTTCTCTGCCTCTCAATGTATTCATCAATAAGGGGGAGATAAAAATACCTTTTTTAGGGGACTGTTGTAAGAATAAAACAAATATAAACAAAGTGACTTGCACAATGTATGGCACATAATTAATGCAGAGAAAATGGTATCTATTATTTTTATTAAAACAATATCTGAGCAAATACATGCTACACTTATGCTGACAGACCCTAGTGATCATGTGGTAATGGAAGAAAAGAGATTGAGGGAGGGAGTTCAGAACAGTGATTGTAGTCACTAAAGATACAGATAAGATAAGGTGGTTATTCTAGTCAGGGAGAGCCATATGAGCAAAAATTTGTAAGTTGTAGTTAGAAACCTTGTTTGGGGAAAGAGTAAGAGGCCATGCTGTCTGGGACAGAGCTTCCCTATTAGATTAATGAAGAATTACTTGGATGAATTAGAGAAGTATAGGAAATACAATGATTTATTATGTCTCTACTTATCCACTTCCCTTGACTTGCAGTTTCGACCATTATATTACCATTAAGGGGCTTAAAGACTTAAAGAACTCCTAATTTTGATTTATCTCAGCCTAATTCAGGAGAAGGTGTTGGGTTTACATCTCCTGACAGCTACATTCTGGTAGTGTGAGCCTAAACTTTATACATAACATTTCCTCAGTTGTAATGGGGCAATGATATTAACCTCATGAATTATTACAAGGATTAGAAAATAAGATGCATGTGGGGGCCTAGAACCATAACTTCTGGGTCTCAGGTGCAGATCATATGCCAACCCTCAGCCATCTCATCTATAACATGATTTCTGCTACCATACTATCCTCTTATAAGAAAAGAATAAGGAAAGAATAAGGAAAATTTCACATCTTTGGCTTATGCAGCCAAATTTTGTTAATTTTATTATTGATCTTATCCCCTTAAGCAAATTCTTCTATTTTGTCCTAAGAATGAGTTGCATTTTTATTGTGAAATCTTTATGTTTTATCTTTCATTAAAGAATTACTTTAGATTAGCAATTAAAAGATTTCTAAGCCTAAAAATGTTTAGAGATGTTGGAACCCTGTCAAAGGAATGAGAAGGTCAAAAAAAGAACTTAGGTCCAAGTACTTGCCTTAATTTCACATCTTAGGCAGGTTTCCATATTAGGTCCAGAGGCCTGGGATGAGAAGGTAAAAAACAAAAACAAAATAAAACAAAAACTTGAGCCATGATAAAATAGAGAAGTCACATGAGAACTTTTGTGCAGGCTTTCTGAGCTAGCCTGTTCAGACTCCAAATATGCTGAAAAATCAATGATTATGAGCAATCTGTGAGGAGCAGAGAACAGATTTGCAAATGCGACTCAATGGAGAAAGGGCAGACTTTGCAACAAATACTGCTGGAACAATTTGAATATGTTAAGTAGAAAAGGAAACCGTCACCACCATAGCAACAACAAAAACCCCACTATCTATAGATTGCACCATATATAAAAATTAACTCGAAGTGGGGTAAATGCAAAGTGTAACAAATTGTACATACATATATGCACACACACACATGCACATGAACACACATATGGCACACATATTTGTTCACATATGGAAATAATAATTTACAGTTTTGTTGTTAGTAGAGAGATTAAGATTTAAATAGAGGAATGGGATGTTATACTATATTCTAAAAAGCTCATGTGGCTGTTATAGTATTACTACACCAATGGGTAACAAAGGCAATTGCAGAGAGAGTAAGGGAAGATGATTGTAATAATCCAGGTAAGACTTGATAGTGATAGCATCAACAAGAGAAAAAAATGGTCAGATTCCAGAAATTTTGAAACAGACCTGATAGGATTTCTTGACTCATTGACTATACTTTGTAGAAGAAAAAAGAAAGATTCAAGAATAAATTCTAAGGTTTTCTTTCTGAAGAACAGGCAGAAGGAATTTGCCATCATTAACTGGTTGTGAAAAAATAGGAAATTAGTAGGTTTTATGATCAGTAGTTATGTTTTTAACATGTTAGATTTGAAATGCCTATTAGAAAGCCAACTGGAGACACTTATTTATTTTTTAACTTTATTAAGGAATAATTGACAAATATAACTATATATCTTTAAGGTCTACAATGTGATAATTTGATATACATATACATTCTAAAATAATTATCAAGATCAAGATAAATAACACACCATCACCTCCAACAGATGACACAGTTAATTGTGTGTGTGTCTGTGTGTGTATGTGTGTGTTGAGAATGCTTAAGATTTACTCTCAGCAACTTTCAGTACACAATACCATATTCTTAACTATAGTCACTATGCTGTAAACTAGATCCCTAGACCTTCTTATAACTGAAAGTTTCCAACTGGAGATTTTTTTAATTGTTTATTTATTTTTGAGAGAAAGAGAGAGACAGCATGAACAGGGGAGGGGCAGAGGGAGAGGGAGACACAGAATTTGAAGCAGGCTCCAGGCTCTGAGCTGTCAGCACAGAGCCTGACATGGGGCTTGAACTCACAGACTGTGAGATAATGACCTGAGCTGAAGTCAGAAGCTTAACCAACCCAGGTGCTGCCGCCCCCCAAAACTGGATATATTTAATAAGCACTTGGATATATGCAATTCTGGTATTTAGAAAAGAGATACAAGCTGAAGATATGAGTTTTGGATTCATCATCAGACACATGGTGTTTAAAGCTATGGAACTAAATAAAATCACTTTGAAGAAAGGGCTGAGGACTGAACACTGGCACACTCAAACTTACAAAGGTAAGGAAGATGAGCAGGAACCCTCTGATTGAGGAAATTGAGAATGACTAGAAAATTAGAGAGGAGGATAACAAATAGCAGTTCCAGAGATTAATGAAAAAGTATTTCAAGGAAAGAGCAACCAGATGGATCAAATTATGTCAGGAAATTATGTAAGCAAGAGAATTGATGGTGGGTTTAGCATCATGTATCTTAATAAGAGTTAAGTTTGGTAGAATAAAAGTGACATCTTGATTAGATTTTGAAAATGGAGAGGGAGAGGGGCGCCTGGGTGGCTTAGTCGGTTAAGCGTCCGACTTTCCGACTTTCGCTTAGGTCATGATCTCGCGGTTCGTGGGTTCGAGCCCCGCGTCGGGCTCTGTGCTGACTTCCAGCTCGGAGCCTGGAGCCTGTTTCAGTCTGTGACTCCCTCTCTCTCTGACCCTCCCCTGCTCACGCTGTCTCTCTCTCCTAGAAATAAATAAAACATTTAAAAAAAAAAAAGAAAATGGAGAGGGAGAATAGAAAAAGTAAGTAAAGACAAATCAGACAGTTTTTCCTTAAAGGAAAACATAGAAAAATAGAATGGTAGTTGGGGATGGATTGGGATCAAAGAAATCTTGTTTTTTTTTTTAAAGTAGAAACTGTTATAGGTTGCTTTTATGCTGACAGAATGATTTAACAGAGAGGCAAAAATTGAGGGGCAGAAAAGAACACAAGCAACATTAGAGCGATGTCTGGATAGGAGATACATAGTTGATATATACAAGAATTGGCCTTAGATAGGGAGAGGGAAAACATCTCATATCAGGAGGGAAAGCAGAGTATATGGACATAGTAGCAGGGAGATTGGTAGATTGAGGAGTGGAATACATAGAAGTTCTCTTTATGATCTTCAGTAAAATAAGAAGTTAAGCCATCAGCTGTGAGTGAAAAGAAATGAGGATTTATTGAGGGTTGAGATGAAATAATCATCTGGGAGAGTAAAAGAATATTTGGAAATATAGTAGAATTTTGAGCAGCCATAAGGGGCATTTTGAATGATGTGGTGACAAATTTAAAGTGAGGTAGTGAACAGAGATGTATGTGTGTGTGTGTGTGTGTGTGTGTGTGTGTGTGTCTATGTGTGCATGCACACATGCACTCCTGTGCACATATTTGTGTGTTTCCAGTCACATTCTGCTGTTCAGATGCAGTCATTGAGAAAGTGATACTCTGGATTTATTCAGGGTTTTCACTTTGCCCTGAGAAGTTCAATTCAGGGACAGAATGACAAGGACCTTGGGACTTTGGGCAGTAGAGCAATAGTGACCTTGGGCCTTAAAATCTAAGGTAAGTTAAGATCAAAGTGAGGATATGTAAGGAAGCAAGAGATGGATAAACCAATGAACTGGAGGTTCAAAAACATTTGAGGAATTGTTTGAGTGGGAATATTAGATTGATTAAATAGAAAGACAGGAAGTAGGGGTCAAAGAGGGGAGAAATTGAAATGGAATATATGTGTTATTAATAATGGCATGATGTAGTATATATGACTCAGGGTGTCTATGTAAAAGTAGATTGGAAGACAAAACCATGAAAGGAGAAGAGGTAAAGAAACTGTAAGGTCACAAATTGGAAGGATCATCTGTACATGTTCCAGCTATTTATTGTTGTATAGTGAATCTCCTTGAAACTTAGTTAAAATAACAATTAATTATTATCTCTCATGTCCTATGGGTTGATTAGGCTTAGCTGGACAGTTTCCCCTTGGGGTCTCTCTTGTGGTTGCATCCAGGTGCCAGCTGGAGTTACAGTCTTCTGAACACTCAATGGCTGGAAATCCAAAATGCCTCATTCACATGGCTGACAGTCAGTGCTAGCTGCTGGCTGGACAATTAGCTAGTTGTTATTTTTGTTGTTTGTCTGCTTTTACCAGAGTGTCAGCATATCGTCTCTCCATGTAGCTTCAGAAGCTACAATATTATCAATAAACTGTTATACCCAAACTGGCACAGTGCCATTCCTTTAGTAGAAGCAATGTTAGGGCCTGCACAGATTCAAAATGTTGGAGAGAACAGGTCCCAGCTCTTGATAAGAGCAGCAAAACATTACAGAAGTACATGGGGAATGGGAAATATTGTTGTTTTTGGAAAATTGTTTTATTTTAGAAAATAAAAATCTGCCACAATGTGGATATTGAATCAATAAGAATAAAGACAAGACTAGTGTTGGAGGGAAAGAGTGTGAGCCATGTGCTAAAATACTGGTTAGGAAGAGCAGCTCAGGTCTCTAGATATCTACGACTAGGAGAGATAGAAGATAACAGAGTTTCTTCACATAAACTTTAGCAAACTTGGGGTTTGAGGGAAGAGGAAGGAGCAATGCTCTAAAAGTGGGAAGGAGAAGCAGAGATATCTACTCCACCCTCAGGCAACGTGATAGAAGAGGAAAGAAAATATCTACCATTACAGAAAGCTACCGGAAAGAGGTACTCTCAAGGGACACACAAGTCTCAGAGAAAGAAGATAAACATTATGTTCAGAATAGAGGTTGAGCATACAATGGATTTTACTGATGACAAATAAAGAATCCAAAAAGAAAATGTGGAAGGCTGTGTGGGGTTGGGGAGGGTGAGAGACAGAGTTAAATTAAGGAATATACAGAGCACATAATGGGAGGAGAGTTAGGAAATGATGAATGACATAGGAATCGGGAGTTCCTTTGGTGAATAGTAAAAGTGAATTTACTGAGCATGATGGAATTAAGGCATGATGGTCTCTAAAACGCGTTATTACATTAAAGCTGCACATATTGGGGAAGGTATTCCCAAGATTCTGCTGGAGCAGATAGAGCTTTCTGAGACTCCTCTTCAATTATTTGGCCCCAGGAAGACAGGTGTTTCTGTAAGAGAAAATTTGATTTTAATATCTCTCTGGGTAAATATTATATGGCTTTTTCTGTTTTGGACAGTTTACTGAAGTCTAATTGATACACAATAAACTACATTTCTAAAGTGTACAATTTAATAAATGTTGTGATAGTGAAACCAACACCACGATCAAGATAATGAACACATCCATGACCCCCAAATGCTTACTCATGCTGTTTTATAGCCCCTCTCTTTTATCTTCCCTCCATTCAGTCTTCAAGCAATTACTGGTCACCATTATGTCATTACAGATTAATTTGAAATACCAGAATTTTAGATAAATGAAACAATATAGTATGTACTCCTATTTTACCTGGCTTCTTTCACACAGCCATAATTATTTTCAGATTCATTCATGTTGAGTGTATAGTTCACTTTTTTTTTTTACACATTCACATGTTGATAATTACATGGGCAGTTTCCAGTTTCCAGTTAGTATATATGGATCTGTTAAGAACATTCTTATACAGGTCTGTATGAATGTATGCTCTCATTTCTTTTTGGTAGGTTCCTAGGAGTAGCTAGGCTGAACTATATGGTAGGCATTTGTTTAACTTTTAAGAATTTGCAAAACTATTTTCCAGCATCCATCTGTTTCCTTCTATTTTCCAAAAGTCTTTTCCTAATGAACAAAAGAGAGGTTATATCTGGAATATTTGTAACTATCTAAATATTTTAGGAAGTCATTACAGATTTTGTAAAACCTTACTTATTTTAGTTTAAAGTACCTAGGAAAGCAAAATATATGACCCATATCACTTAGTTTTTTAATTTAAAAATTTTTTAATGAAAGATCAATACAATTGACAAACCTCTACAAAACCTGACAAAGAAGACACAAACTAGAAATATTGGAAATGAAACAGAATATCACTGAAGACCCAAAAGTTATCAAAAGAATAATAAATAATATAAATAACACTAAACACAATATTTTTGGTGAATTACAGTTGACATACAATGTTACATTAGTTTCAGGTGTACAACAGAGTGATTGGACAAGTGTATATATTATACTATGCTCACCGTCAGTGTAGCAATCATCAGTCACTATGCAACACTTTTACAATACCAACGACTATATTCTCTGTGCTTGCCTTTTATTCTCCTGACTTTATACTTTATTTAACTTTATTTATTTCATAATTGGAAGTCTGTACCTCCAGTTTCCCTTCACCTACTTATCTCTCCATCGTCCTCCCCTCTGGCAACCATCAATCTGTTTTCTGTACTTATGAATCAGTGTCTACTTATTGTATGTTTATTCACTTGTTTTGTTTTTAGATTCTGGATATATGTAAAATCATATGGTATTTGTCTTTCTCTGACTTACTTCACTTAGCACCATATGCTTAGTCCCTCTATATGGTTGCAAACAGCAAGATCTCAACCTTTTTATGGTTTCCAGTGTGTGTGTGTGTGTGTCTTCTTTATCCATTTATTTATCGATAGGCACATGGGCTGCTTCCATTTCTTGGCTATTGTAAATAATGTTGCAGCGACATAGAGGTGAATATATCTTTTCAAATTAGTGTTTTTTGGGTTTTTTGGATAAATACCCAGTTGAGTACTACTCAACTACTCAACTACTGGGTCATATAGTATTTCTATTTTTATTTTTGTTTTTTTTTTTTAATGTTTTATTTATTTCTAGGAGAGAGAGAGAGACAGCGTGAGCAAGGGAGGGTCAGAGAGAGAGGGAGTCACAGACTGAAACAGGCTCCAGGCTCCGAGCCGGCAGTCAGCACAGAGCCCGACGCGGGGCTCGAACCCACGAACCGCGAGATCATGACCCAAGCGAAAGTCGGACGCTTAACCGACTAAGCCACCCAGGTGCCCCTTTATTTTTGTTTTTTGAGGAATCTCCATGCTGCTTTCCACAGTGGCTGTACCAACTTATATACCTACCAAGAGTGCACAGGGTTCATTTTTCTCTAACTCCTCACCAGCACTTGTTTTTCTTGTCTATTTGATTCTAGCCATTCTGACAGGTGAAAGGTGATATCTCACCGTGGTTTTGATTTGCACTTCCCTGGTGATTAGTGGTGTTCATCTTTTCATCTGTATGTCTTCCAAGTTTATCCTTGTGACTGTTGAGAAGGAGTGTTAGTCTTTCACTAAAATAGGCTTCTCCATAGGGACACTCACAACATGGTTTCCTCCAGAATGAGTGACTCAAGAGTAGAGAACGCATAAGACAACAACAGAACAGAAGCTTGTGCTTTTATAACTAATTTTGGAAGTGACATACCATCACCTTTTCCCTATGTTACTGTTCACATAGGTCAATGTGGGAGGTGACTACCCAAGGATGAGAATAGCAAGGGGTGGGAATTTTGGGAGCCAATTTAATGACTGATTCCTACACTATTCCAGTTGTTCTATATATGTGTTTGGTCTGAAGACACAGGGTTCTATGTGTATAATACTATGATAACAAAATAAAGAATTGAGGTGTAATGAACTAGTTGGTATTCATGGTAGAGTGTGTACTTAATGGGAAGCTTCACCACTACATGCATCCTGTGTCAATAGTCACAAAGGGTTTAATGGGATTGATATAAATCCATCTTATCCTAGTAGAAGTCCCAGAATATATCTTCTAATGGTGAATTGATAGTGTTCTATTTGTATATGAAACAAATTTATACCTAAGCACATGTTTTTAATGTATTTGGGAGGCCAGATAGTGTAAACATGAGTTATTAGCCAGTAAAAGTCAGTTCTAGTTTCATGTGTGTTCCTAACTTGCAGTATAACATCCGGCAAGTCTCTTAACATCTCTGGGCTGATTAAATCAACTGAAAAATGAGAGTATTGTATTAAGTGATTTCTAAAAAGCTGCTACTTGTAGAAATGTATATTTGATGACATTTTAAATATAGGAAATTCCCAATAAATATTCTCATTTAGAAGATAGTTATCTTTATGATAGCATTTCTACAGTATGATAAATGCATCATAAATAGCCTGCAGTCTAACAGAATTAGGGCTAAAACAAAACATTTTTAATAGAACAAGGTTATGGCAGCATTTACTTATAACAAACTGCCATGTGTTGGGCCTTTGGATAGACAAGGCTGGTATTAGAAGATACTAGATAAACACTGCAGATTCCTTCTGTTGGGGTGAGAGGGGAGTGTCCCTAAATTATAGTTTTCATAGGTTATATATGTAAAGCTGTTGTGTGTATCCTGACAGTTCTATGCATATACATTTTTAAGAACTTTATTGAGACATGCTATAAAAGTCACCTATTTTAAGTGCATAATATATTTTTTAGTAAAGTACAGAGTTGTGGAATCATCACCACAATCTAATTTTCATCAGCCCAGAAAGATCCCTTATATCCATTTGTAGCCAATTGTTCTTCTAACTCCTATCCCTAGGCAATGGTTAAATCTACTTTTCTTCTCTATAAATTTGCCTTTTCTGGAAATTTCATACAATAAATCATACAATATGGAGTCTTTCGCACCTAGTCCTTTCATATAGCAAAAGTGTTTGAGATTCACCCAACTGGTAGCAGATACCAGCAGTTTGTTCTTTTACTTTTCAACAATATTCCTTTGTATGAATACACCACATTTTCTTTATATCTTTAGCTGTTGATGGATGTTTGGGTTGCTCCTCCTTTAGAGCTCTTATGAATAATGCTGCTATAAACACTTTGTGTTAAGGCTTTGTGGGTATATGTTTCACTCCTCTTGGGTGTATGCCTAGTAGTGGGATCACTGGGTCATATGGGTTAAACACTATAATTAATTTTTCAAAACACTGCCAAACTATTTTCCACATTGGCCACACCACTTTACGTTCCCATCAGCAGTATATACAGGCTCGCATTTCTCTACAGCCTTGCCAACTGCTGTTACTGTTTTTCTTTTTGATTATAACAACAGGCATTCCTGTGAGCAAAATTTAAACTGGAGAGTCTCTTCTTGTCAGGGAGACCTCAATCCAGAAGACTGTATGCCTAATTAATAATGAAGTTTTGGGGTGCGCCTGGGTGGCTCAGTCAGTTAAGCGACCGACTTCGGCTCAGGGCATGATCTCACGGTTTGTGGGTTTGAGGCCCGCATCAGGTTCTGTGCTGACAGCTAGCTCAGAGCTTGGAGCCTGTTTCAGATTCTGTCTGTCTGTCTCTCTCTCTCTCTCTCTCTCCCCCTCCCCCACTCATCCTCTGTCTCTCTCTGTCTCAAAAATAAATAAACTATTAAAAAATTTTTTTAAATAATGAAGTTTTGGGTCAGTGGCCACTGAAACAATTGTTTTCTAGATTACATTCTTCCTGATTGTACTAAGAAGCAATCTTTACTTAGATGCATATACAGCTGGTATGTTGTTCTTTTCACAAAGAAAGTTTCTAAAAAAATTCACCTTCCCATACCAAATAGTTTATTTTATTGCACAAACTCACTTTGTAGGTAACAATTAGACCTCAGAAATAAAGAATGCATTCTAGAAAATGGTCAAAAAATTTTAAATTAATCTAACATTTACTAGTGAAAAAGTAGTTGTAGGCAAGGAAAATTCCATGTATTTTATTTAGGGGAAAAAATCTCTATTATTTCCTTTTATAGTTAGTTTAAAGTATATCTAAGGCTTTGTACAAATGTAAATATAAAAACAAAACACAATGTGCACTGTAATTTTTAGAAGCTATATGTTTTTCACCAAGCATAGTAATTTTACTCACCAAATTTTACTCAGTAAAAACATGCTGAATGAATCTGTCCTAAGAATAAATATCTTTTTAGGGGACTAAAACAATACAAAATAATGACTTAGTGTTGTAATAAAATTTTGTCAATTTTATTAAAAGCAGATTCCATTTCTTAACATAGTTAATTAAGTTTTCTTTTTTAAAAAGCCTACTTTATGGTATTTTTTCATCAGAGTAAGTTGGCTCAGTGAGACTGTCACTGAGAAAGACATGTACAAAGTTAGCATCACCTATCTATAAATGCAGATAGCCACAGCCATTCCAATACATATAATCTCCCTTTACTCATACACACATATATTTACAGCTAATAAATAACACTTAAAGCCAAAGCATTGTTAATATACACATATGGTGAAGTCTGCAGAAGTCAGAGTTACTAGGCCCATACACTGATTTGATCCATATTTTCTCAAGTTTATGTATCCTTGTTCAAAGCCCAAATCCAGAAAATTAATGAATTAGCAATAAAGGGGGATGACAACAACAAATATCACAACATTTTATTTTTAGAGAAAATTCATTCCATGTTGGCTGATATTAATAACAGCATTCATCCTAATTTATATAGGCATAACCATTTTTTCAAATGAAAGGCTGAAGTTCTGGCACCTCTGGAATAATTCTACTCCAATATGTCCCAACATTATATCTCTTGATTTTTTTTACTTTCCAAGCTATGCTGAATAATGAACATATATGCAGGGCTTCATATGTGAGTATATGTTCAGATACCCACACATGTTCACAGTTTGGATTCCCAGCAATAGCCTTTGAGATATTTTACTTCTTTATCAATTTATATTAATATAGAGAAAATCATTCTGAAAATATAGTATCTAATTTATAAATAACTGTTCACCCACTTTTGGCTAGTTGTTAAAAACAACAACTGTCATGGCATTTCATATGGCTATGGCAATTGAAGATTCTTTTAATTGCCCACAGTGGTTTTAAGCACTGTTTATGGATATATATTTTTTCATTTCCTAACTTAGAAAAAATGGTCCATGTCTAAAATTTGCTTGATGCAAAATTTGACCTTGAACACATACCAGGAAAGAAAGAGACATGCTAAAAGTATGACTGAAGCATGACTGAGATAAACCTAAAATTGAATAAGGTCTATCAGATATTAAATGACCTCAAATTGATTAATACAATTTCAGAAATCTGCTAATAAAATAGTGGTATCATTTTCTTTCACCATGGTTAAAAGTATGTGTGAGCTGGCAATAACAGGCTCATAGAAAACACAATTAAAATATAATCTTGAGACAAAGGAGGGAGGGAGATTAAACAATAAACTGTAAGACTGAATTGATCTAAATTTTATATTTTAAATTTATATTTCTTTTAATTAGTAACTTAGCAATGATGCAACCAACTGCAGGGATGGTTTAAAGTTTCAGAGATTCATCAACTTCATCTTCTATTCCTCTCTCCAAGTCACTAGTATCTAGTTCACTCCTGGGAAACACAGAAACCAACGGCAAGAGAAGAACCATTCCAAAACAGTCAGATATTTTGACTAGTAAGTAAATGGGTCCAACACATGCCACCAAAAAAATCATTTTCTATATTCTGACTTGGAGAAAACGTTGAGAAGGTATCAGTCCAGAAAATGCAGAATTCCAATTAAAATATGAAATTCCACTCAACTTTAGGCTGACTAAGTTTAATATATAAAGAAGGTTTATTATTTTACCATGGGCCCAAATGGTTCTTATTTCTTTCTCAAAAGACAAAGCACAGTGATTTTCAAATCTGCTATCTTTTAATGTTGGAAGATGTGCTATTTGGGCACTATACCCTTCAAGTTGAATTAGTCACTTTTTTTTTGTATTTGAGATTATATCCTAAAATAACAAAGCATACTGGGATTAATACTCAGAAAAATTGTCTTTGAAGCACCCAAAGCACTGGGCATCTTTTGTAAAAGTTACTTCATTCTTCATGGAATTCCTGTTCTGTTCTTCCTTCTGTAGATTTGCCCAGTTTCTGAGAAAAAGCAGAAGAGGAAGAGCAATTTATTATCTCTTTAATGTTTTACAATCCTCCCTCCTCCCATGTTCATGATATAAAAGCATTCAACTGGAAGCTCAGAACAAAGGTTGTGAGTATACACCCAGTGAAGATGTGGATAATGGATCATATGTGGATAATGGCAGGCTTGTGGGAATGAAAAACACTCTAATATCTACTTAGCTGTATCCCAGTAAAGACTATAATTTTCAGAAGACTGAACCAAATGATTTCAAACAAGACATGATTTAAAAAGATTTCTTAATTCTAAATCTTGTCAAATGAAATGGCTGATTATTTTCTTTTCTTGTGGCATAAGAGGCAGAGAACTTTTGATTAATTTAGTTATAGAAGAGAAAAACTGCAGAATGTTACAAACCTGATTCATAATTACTTCCACATAAAGTTCAGAGGCATAAAAATAGCTATCTAAATATCTGTGGTCTCAGTAATCTTATAATCAGACAAGGAATGTGCCCTTAGATTTTCTCAGATAAATTACTGTGACTTATATAAAGAGTATGACAAGAAATACTTTTAAAACAGCTGGAGATATTTCCTAATCTTTCAGGTTTTGTTTTTACATTCACATACAGGTTTAAAGTTGTATTTGATTTGGGAAGAACATTATATGTGTGTTTGTGTATGTTTGTATGTAACATAAATGCATGTTTAAAGCTTTATATAGGATTCCTTTTCTAAAAATTAAAGCAAATGCGTTTCAGATTTTTGATGAGGGAAAACAAAACAATGAACCTGAGTAGAATAGTCTCTACTTAGATAAAAAGTCAGTTATTCTGCCTGGCTGAATACCGTTAACCACTCCATTTCAAATTTATCTTGAGTGCCCTTATGTTAATGTTTTTCATAAAGTGGCTTCATCTTAACGTTTAAAGTACATCATAATTCTATTTTTGTAAAAAATGAAGAAAATATGAATATTATATATTCATAGAGAAGGTCTGAAATAATATAAATTTAAATGTTAATTGGGAGTTGTCCCTGGAGGATAGAGTCAGAGTGATTATATTTTCTTTTTGCCTATTTTTTCCTAATCTACATATAATCCATAATTATCCATGGGTAAATTACATCACAAAATAGAAATTTAAAATAATAGAGATATTCCCTATAGGGTTTTTAATATGCTTTTCTGATTAGGCAATTCTTATTCTGCACTTTTGTCTATAAATGTAACTGAGAGAAGACAGATCAGAAGCAACTGTTTTTTCTACATCTGGATGATGTTGTCCCCAGCCTTTCCCATTGTTCCTTGTGTCACTGGTGTGTATGACATGATCAAAGTTTTCCTCCCCTATTGCTTGTAATCCATTAGTACTTGGAATCTGGCAGGGGAATGAGCAGAAAAATGAAAGTGGGATAATGTGAGAATTCAAGAGGGGCTGGGGAGAGTCACATGTGAGTCTCCACTTAGTACGGACACTCTGGGAAGATTCAGCTGACAGTTGTCATGTGGATTCGTCTTAAAGATCAGGTAGGTAAGACTCAGGGGATTGTTTTGAGATGGAAAAGAGAACCATCTCCTAAATCCTAATTCCATTAGCTCCCCATCTTTGGTGATTTTGAGATGGATGCTTGATGGCTGCCCCTTTGGCTCTCTGTCCTAGAGTCCGCGGCCACTTGGAGCATTAAGAAGGACTATGTGAGGGCACCTTGGCTCAGTTAGTTAAGCATCCGATTCTTGATTTTGGCTCAAGTAATGATCTCATGGGGTTTGTGAGTTCGAGGCCCACGTGGAGCTCCATGCTAACAGTATACGGGGTTCTGCGCTGACAACGAAGAGCCTGCTTGGGATTCTTTGTCTCCCTCTCTCTCTGCCCCTCCCCCACTTTTTCTCGCATGTGTGTTCATACTCTCTCTCTTTCTCTCTGTCTCTGTCTCTCATACACACACACACACACACACACACACACACACACAAAATAAATAAACTTTAAAAAAACAAGGACTATGTATTACAGCTGATGTTTTGCTCCCCTAGATATATCCTGGGAGGGGCTACAGCCACAGCCATGATTCTAACTATTGTGTCATATGCTCTGCATACAGGATCCATAAAGGTAGCAGGGATACAATACAGAAAATGCAGCAGTGAAGGTTTGGGGCAGTCCAAGAAGTAAAGTAAAAGAACAGAAAGAGAAAGAAAAAAGAGGGAGTATTGAGAAAAACAAATGGGCCAGTCTGATGTGTATATATGGAAGGGCTAAGAAAGATCACCTGAAAATTCTATCAAGAATTAGTGCAAGTCTTTAGTCATGAGATGAAAGCAATGTATGAAGCAGTGTCCCTCAGAAGGCAAGCTCAGGATATCCAGAGAGCTTTAGCCCATGTTGCTTACCAGCCAGACTTTTTATTCAGGGACTTGTCATGGCATTTCACAAATACCACAGATGCCTTTCCTTTCTGCAGATGAGATACTTTCTCCCTGGAACAGAAGATTACCCTGTCGAAGAAAATGCATGAACATATCATACGGGAAAATAGAAACAACTGTTCAAAAATATATGGTTTGATCAAGGATCTTTAAATCCTACATGATCAGTCTGATTAACTGTTTTGATATTTCCAAGAGTTCACTGTTTAAAGTTAGGCCATTCTGGTCAGCAACAGATCTGAATCAGAGGGTTATTTGAGGGCCTAACCACAGTTCAGCAATAAAGGTAGTCAATCTGGACAGCTTGGAGCAACCTTAAAGTCACAAGGCTTTCACCATGACATAATACAAGATCCATTTTGCCACTTCCTTATATCTGCATTAGGGAATTCACAAACCCTCCTTCAACTGGCCCTGTTAGAGAAACAAACGCTCTGCAGAGCCTCTCCATCCACAACCTCTTTTTTTTGTTTGTTTGTTTGTTTTATTTGTTTGTTATAAAAGAAAATGACCAAAGGGAAATAATTTATCAATCCTAATGTAAAGTGTCATTTTTATACACAATAATGGCCCACTATAGTTTGCAAAATCCCTATACATTTAGTATACAAGTTTTAAAACCTCTGGGGCTCTCCATGCAATTTCTTTATAGATATATGTGAGGTGGAGTTGGGGAGACAGGATGAATCTCATTCTACTTGAAAAGGTTGGTTTTAATCTTTGAACGTCAAAGTGACATCTCTGAGGTTCTTTCCACAACTGTTTTGTGCTTGCAAGAAACAGTGCTAAAAGAGAAGCTAAAATCATCATGTCAGCTCTCAGTCAATAATTGTGACCAATTCTGGGCTTATGTTTTCTTTCTATGAAGTTTAGAAATACTATTACTTCCCTAGTATAATAATAAAAGAATACTCCTCCCCGAAATATAGGTGTAATTATCTAGATGATATAGTTTTAAAGACAAAGCTTATAAAGTTCCACCTGAACGTTGAAGGCTCCAAGAGTATTCTCCCTAGGTAATGACAGAGTGAGCCTAATGTGAATGGAAAGAAATCAATTTAATTACTTTTTTTGAGTCTCTCCTGCTTTTACTCTGATCTTCTCAATAGTAAACCCAGGGCTGCTCCACCAGTCTGACCAGCTGAAGTATGAATCGCTCTTCCATTTAAGTTTCAACATCAGCAGTTCCCCAATATCCACCTCCGTGTAAATTAGAAAGGAGTATGTCTTATTTGCAGAAACTTCAGGCCTGAATAAAAAATTCAGCACATTTGGTTAGTTCTGTTTTTTGTTTTCATTTTTCTTCCTCCAAGGCATATAAATAGCTTTATTGTTTGGGAGATATCTTAAAAATTCAAAAAACGCCCAACAAAATACTCAAGTGACGATAATGGCATTTAGTGATTTTTAAAAGACATCTACACCCTTTTAATCTACTCTAACTTTTACACTAAAAGTGTGAAGTATTTAATACAATACTTAAGGAAAAAATCCATAAATGAATCATTCAGAGACATTATATTCCTTTTTATATATCCCCTTTCAATCTATACTGCTATGTGAACATGTTTACTTTGTTACAGTCATAGCATACACAGAACTTTCTATTCTTTCTTTGTTTACTTCATATTTTACCTTCCATTTTTCACCATTTTTATCTGGTTTTCTATAATTATAGGTTTAGAAACCTGATAGATTTTAGTGACTTATTAAACCACAATTCATTTAACTGTTGCCTCAATGTTGCGTACTTATTTTATTTCTAATTTATGCTATTGTATGTACCAACGTAAGGAACGTCTTTTGCCATAAAGCTTTTTTAAAAAATCTGTTGTGGGGAGCCTGGGTGGTTTAGTCAGTTAAGCATCTGACTCTTGATTTCAGCTCAGGTCAGGATCTCACAGTTTATGGGATTGAGCCCTGTGTCAGGCTCTGTTACTGGCAGTGCATAGCCTGCTTGGGATTCTGTCTCTCCTTTTCTTTCTGTCCCTTCCCTGCTCATGCTCTTGCTCTCTCTCAAAAAAAAATAAATAAAATGTTTTCTAAAAGTTTTGTTGAATATTTCTTTTTCTACTCTTCTTCTATTCTAGGGACCAATGCAGGTGGCAGTGCCATGATAAACCCACATGCTGGAGGTAATGCCAAGTGGTTACTCACAGGGTGAAAGGAATGTTCTCACTCTCAGCCACAGTGCCATATAGAGAAATCTCAAAGACCTGGTTGGTTTGTATATCACTCTCAGTCCCAGAAAAATGTATCTTTACTTGGTAATGGAAGACTGTAGGGAGAAAATTGCAACAAGTGCTAATCAGTTTTTCTGGAAACATCACAACCCCTAAATCAGCAGGCAATTCGGAACCATAGACTCTATCTCACTAGTGATTAAATAGTAAGTGCTCACACACAACCATCACTGTGGCTTGGAAAGATTTCTTCATGTCTGCAGTATTTGTTACTAGAATTTTCAGAACTGGAATTCCACTCCTTTTCAGAAAAGTGTGGTTTTAGTGCATAAGAAGAATCCAGGTATATCTGAATTGCCAAACAGCCCTAGAGTGTAGTCATCTTTGATTGGGTACAAAGAAAATCAAATCAAGAAACCAAACTACACACGATTCTTCCTCCGTGAACAATATCCTTCTTTGGCTATCTTGTCCTTAAATATCTATATGGAACATATTTGGCATTTGTTAATGGAACACTGTGACTGTGTTTCTTCATGTTTTATGGGTATGTCTGACACCCTACCCTATGTGCAAATTCCTTCAGGTCAGAGGATCATGTTTATCCTCTTTATTCCCCCATCATCTAGCATAGAGTATGTATTATAGCAAGCTCACAATAAAACTTATTCATTGAATCATCAGTGAGGCCGTAAAGACTACCAGTTCCTAAAGTGTTTGGGAGATCTTCTGGAAGCAAATACTTGAACTTCTACATCATCTCCTCCCTGCTCTCCCCATCTCTACTAAAATTCCTGTGTAGATGGGATGGAGGGAGGTTAAGGGGATAGGAAAGGTACAAGCTTAACACACAGCTACTAACAAGTAGAAGAGAAACTCTCTTCAGTGGAGCCCTTGCAGGCCTCTCCATAGACCAGAGCAGGAGAAGCTGAGACTGCTTCATTGCCTCTAAGAACAGTGACGGAGCACTGCATGGCACTGAACAGGATGCCTGGGAATGAGTGATACCTGCCAAGTCTTCAGAAAAGACTTCTCTTCTCTACCTCACATACACCTTCTGATTGTGAAAAGTCAGGAAAACTAAGGGTTTCCTCATTGCTTAAAAGGTTTCTTTGAACTACTGATGCTCTACACCTCTGGGAAACCAAATGCACTTCTATAGAGGTTCTAACACAACTTACAAACGGGTGCTTCTATCAGATATATTTTTACCTTGGAAAACTGTACTTCAGTATCATCCCTTCCCTTGGACTTCCCCTTGAACTCCACATAAGTTAGCTTTTCTGGTATTAATTCCTCTTGCCAGATTTATCTAATTATCTCCTTTCCTGTCTCTTCTCAGTCTCTACAAATCTTCCTCTGAATAAGCTGCCAAGTTTGAAATTCAACTGGGAACAGATTCATGACAAAATGGAAATATCTTAGAGGTTTGGTATATTCTTTCTTCCCAGGAATAGTTGAATTTTAAACTATAGTTAGCTCTTGCCTAAAGCAAACTTTAAGAGTTGGCAAACCTTTTCTGTGAAGTACCAGATAGTAAATAATTTGGGCTTGGTGGGTCATACAGTCTCTGTTCCAATTACTTAACTCTGTGGTAGCACAAAAGCACCCTTAGTCAATACAAAAAAAAAAAAAAAAAAAAGAATGTGTGCAGCTGTATTCTAATAAAACCTTATTTACAAAAGCAGGTAAGGGGTTGGATTTGGCCTCCTGGGCCATAGTTTGCTGACCCTGGATAGATAGATGGTTTCAAATGAGCTCTAAGCCTGGTACTAATGGGCAGACTCATGCTAATGGTCACAATTACAGAGAAGGGTGGCAAGCAAGGCTATTACAGAGGTTAGTGCAGATTGTACACTGGGTCTTACTGGCAATGTGAATTGATTGCTTTAGTAAAATGGACCAGTGTAACTCCTTCTCTAGTGAGAGAAATACAGTGAGGGTTCAAGGTTTAATAAAATCATTGCACTGCTTCTGTTGTAATGGACAGACTCAGTGATTCAATGAGCATGATAAAAAATATGATCCAACTGATTTTCCTCATTTACAACATTCTCCAGCCTACCTTTGTAAGGCATCTGAGAACGAGTTTTCAGGTACATTTTGCTGCTTCTTTTGGCTCTGACTTTATTGATCTCATAACCCAAGTTGTTGCAACGGTTTTTTCTACAACTCAGGCAGAGCCCTTTCTCAAAGGCTTCCTTCGAATTGCACCGGTAGGCCTTACTTGGGTTTTCTTCATTCAACAGAGAATCAATAAAGAGATGAATGGAGCGCTCATGGGAACACTTCACTAGCTGGTCCACATCTGGAGAACAAGAAGCAAAAAGAAAATTTAACTCCATTAAAGTCCACAATGAGTGCTTTATCTTGCATGTCTAAACTAGTTTAGGTGTGGTGTCAGAATAAAATTACCTAAGTATCTAGTCCTATAACTAACCCCGTGAGTGTAAGTCCTATTTAAGGAGGTATTCTTGATGGGAGTTTTTACCTATCTCTAGGAGTATTAAAATTGCAAATTTGCAGACAACTTTTGACTTTTCTGCTCTCTTATATTTGTATGTTTATGAGGATATAATAAGAGACATTCAAGGTGAAAGCTGACTTCTTTCAGTTTGTCACATCCTTCTCCAATACTGAAAACATAAAATGCTTCTATCTAGAAGCAACATCACAAAAGGGAGAATTATTAAATGAATAGTATTTTAACATAGACACTATGTAAAATTGGAGGTTGTGTCACTACTAGTTATTTTTGCATTAAATGAATCACATAAATGATCAGTAATGTAATAAAAGTGTATCTATCACCATAAGCTTCTACAATAATTAAAAATAGTAGCATTATGCTGTAAGTCCTATAACATGTGTACAAAAGACCTGCAATCAATATCTATAGGTAAGTTTAATTGCCTACAAAGGATGCAAAGATCTCTGAAAACAAATTATAAATTTAACACAAACATGATTATTGAAGTAAATATTAAGACAATATTAAATTATATTTTATTCTTTAAATTTTGGAGTATTTATTGTCAGAGAATGGCAATTTGTTTCTTATTTTTACTTTCTGTCTAAAAGGCTAACAAAATAAATTTGGACTAATTCACATGTCCTTTATTTTCAATTCAAAATAAATCTCCTGGTTTCACAACTATATTCAGAACATAACAACATGTGCCAGATGTCATTTTATGCTGCTATTATCCAAGGTAGTAGAGTTTTCTCGTATAGTACTCACCTTTCTTTCCTCTTATCTCTGGAAGCTCAGTACTCACTGTAGTCTACAATATAACACATAAAAGAAAAAAATGTCTATCTGACCAAAGCAAGTACTAAGGCTAGAAAGGTGATTATGCTGAATATGATAGCTTCTTCAGAAACCTATCTTGGCTAAATGCATATATTAAAATTGGATACTTGTGGAGAATGGGTAGGAGACTGGGTCAATAAGAATTAAGAACAACACGTGTGTTTAATTAACTTCTAAATCATATTTACCTCCAAGACCTCTTTCTGCAATCACACGGATAGCTTCCCCAATGTTACATCCTGGTTGAAAAGTGCCTCCATTAGGATAAATGTCAACATGTCCTACTGGTTTCTGGATTCCAATACTTCGGCCAGGTGACCCTCTGGTGAATGTGTGTAAGACATCTACAAAATCTGCATCATCAGGAGAAAGGCGACTTGGAGCTTCTGCATATTCAAAGTTAGGTCCAGCGGGATCCAGGCCTTGATGGGAGGCAGAGGGGAAGGAAAAGGCCTCAAAGGTTTTGTAATTCCCATTAGTTTTAGTTTCCATTAGCATTAGACAATGTAATGTTACCTTGGCATTCGATTGTTCATCATTTAAATGTAACTGGCAGCCACATATTCTTATTGGCTCCTTATTCTGTAGTGACTGGATCACTAAGTTACTGAGAGTCATAAAAGTAAGCTTAACTCCTTCTGAAAGGGATTTGAGTCTCTTAAACTAGCCATTAAATAGCAATTTTCATTCAGAACAAACTAGATCTCCTTCTGTAAATTATTTTTCAACCTGTTGAGAAGGCCTTCATATAGTAGTGAGTTGGTTCTTTTTCTCTATACATGTCAAATCACTACAACTTTTGCCCTGGTTGACTCCCTTCCTTTTTCCAAACAAAAGCCTCTGGTGTTGGTCCGTTTTCATTTTTCCCAGTACTAGTGTGAGAGGTGACATACATACCACCAAAGCATAGAGCCCCAGGAGTAGGGAAATTAGCGTCCCAGAGACCATTTGGTTTTTTGTGCTTATCTCTGCTCTATTTCTCTTCTGACAGTGGGTGTAAGTCCAGGACAGCTGGGGCCGATATTCTCTCCTACTCCAGAAAAAAAGTGCTCCCATGGGATAATCAAGTGGCAGGGCAAACAAAGAGGAACACTACACACATATACATATATTTGACAAACATTTTGATTCTCTTTCCAAATGACAGACATCTCAACTCTTCTGTGATAAGACTACTGGCACTGCTTTCTTACCAGTAATTCTATTGACCTTCTTATTGGTCAAACTTCCTGCAATGCCAGCAGCATGGGCTCCAAGACTGTATCCTAAGAGATGGACATTGTCCAGAGGATAGTGAAATTCCTCCTTTGGAAGAGAAAAATAAAAAGGGGTTCTTAAGTTTCTGTAAAAAAGATCAAAGCTAAAAGAAAAATATTGTTTTGGAAATATAGACCATACTGAAAATTAATTCTACTTATTTAAATTTTGTGTTATAGATCAAAGAAACACTTTAGTGTTGAAATTTTCTCCTTCTTTAACAACATATTTAAGTTAGAAACTTTTCTCATACATCTGATATTGAAATGTATGGAAATGGGGGCACCTGGGTGGCTCAGCCAGTTAATCATCCAACTTTGGCTCAGGTCATGATCTCACAGTTCATGGGTTCAAGCCCCGCATCAAACTTTGTGCTGACAGCTAGCTCAGAGCCTGGAGCCTCTTTCAGATTCTGTGTCTCCCTCTCTCTCTGACCCTCCCCTGCTCATGCTGTCTTTCTCTCTCTCAGAAATAAATAAAAACATTAAAAAAATTTTTTAAAAAGAAGTGTATGGAAATGTGAATTTCCATTTATCTGAAAATATATGTGTGCATGTACTTGTGTATGTTTAGGTATATATTTATATGTAGATATATGTATGTGTGTATATCTATATGTATATACACATATATTAAATATATATTTAACTTTAAACCAGTATTCCCTACTTTAAATACCCTACATCACTTTATTCTTTAAGGTTAGCCAGGAAATGTCTTAAAACTGGAAAACATTATAGCAAGAAAGGATCGCAGACACATATAGTCTAGTCTCTTTATTCAATAGACGAGAAGCCTGAGGTTGAGGCAGGCGATCTGATTTTCCCAGGTCCAATTTCTTGATAAGTGATAGAGTCAAGAAAAGAACTTTTATCTTTTTTTTTTTTTTTTTTTTTTTAGTTTTAGAGAGAAGGGGTATGCTCAAGTTGAGGAGAGGGGCAACGGGAGAGAGAGAGAAAGAGACAGAGAGAGAGAGAGAGAGAATCCCAAGCAGACTCCACACTCAGGGCAAGAGTCCGATGTGGGTCTCAATCCCACAACCCTGGGACCGTGACCTGAGCTGAAATAAAGAGTTGGACACTCAACGGACTGAGCCACACAGGCACCCCAAGAACTTCTAATTTTTAATGGTCAGTCCAATAAACACAGCTTGTTTTTTACCTCCAAGTGTCTGGCTTAAATAATTTGGCCCTGTCAGAGTATTAGCTTCCTTTCAACCAACCCCAAGATACTTTTCAAAGATAATTTTCAAAGGATGACCTCAGAAAATAAAGTGAATAAAAGTGGCAGTTAAGTCAGAAGTCCTGACCTTTAGCCACCTCATATCTTGTAGACTTTTCCTGCCAGTTTCTTCCTAGTTCAAATCCATCACTCCCTTAACCCTCAACAAAAATCTAGATCTTTACACTAAGGAATGGGTATTATTAATGTTTTCATGAAAGAGATTGGTATTCTAATGGGTCAAAGCCAAGATAACATTTCCATGTGCCAGCCAACTGGTAAGGAAGGACGTGGCTAACCTTGACACCTTCCCTCTGCCCTGAAATAACAAGCTTTTGTCTATTCTGCCCCTCAGTTCTTGGTTCCATCAGATCTATTCACTATGAGAATATCAATGGATAGGGAAGGGCAGGATTATGCTTTGGCTTTACAGTTTTATCATTCTTATCATAAAACTGCTTATTGACTGAAAAATGCCCATGCTTATTCTGAAGATTTGAATTGCCCCAGATGAAAAGGAACAAAGACCAGCCATTTGTCCCCCTCTGGCCAAGAGATCTGTTTTGGACATGTAAAGCTTCTTCCCCCAGTCTTACCGCCATCCAGTTGATAAACTTGGCCACATCTTCTCCCACCAGCTTGGTATATCCTGCAGACACTGGATAATGCTGCTGGGCCCGTGACAGCCAGTCCACCACAATGACATTGGAATCTGGTTCCCTCTTGTACAGGGCAGCCACAAGTTTTGGCACCCAACTCTCATACATTCCTGTCACCTGAAGAGGATGATGCAAGCTTTCTTAAAATACCCACTTACAACTTGTTATAGATATGTCAGCTTAATATACTCACACTGAATGGAAAGAAAACAAACAAACCAACCTGAAAGGATGTCCATTGGCTCAGGAAGAAAACTCAAACCATGCAAAAGAGTGTTCAGAGACTTGTGCCTGCCCTTTCTGAGGCAAACTTGAGTATGCCAAAGAAGGGTATTGAGCTGAGGAATGGCAGAGTAAGGTTTCTACCACCAACTTTTAAAAGCTTGGTTTATGAATTCTGTAAAACCAATAATTTATATGAAAGACCAATTTGAATAAGTTAAAAATTTGCACTGGAATTATTGACTATTTTATAATTAATTTAATTACTTTCAACTAGGTTAATAAATTTTTCCCAACCAAATTATTTTGGAGGATGTGAATGCACTCTTTTTTTCTTATAAAGAGTCATTTATTTACATACAATTTGATGTGCTGATGAAAAAGTTTTAAGCATACTAATTCTAACAAAAGGTAAATTTGTTTATCAATCTGTTTGTTAATACATAAGAAAATGATCCATCTCAGTTCAGATTTATTTTACAGTTCTCTCAAATTCTTAGTTTTCAGAGTGGAAATTAATGAGGTTTAATAGTCACATTTCTCAAATTATTAGATTGGCTCGTTTTGGAGATAAGGAAACTGCCAACTGTAATTCTTTGCCTCTGGCTTAACAAGTCAAAAGAACTTAGAATTCTTACATTAACTCTTTTTATGTAAAATTTTAATATATGATTTCAGAGGGGACATTGGACACTTCTGCAAAGATGCACACTTTAAAATAATCAGAACACATTAAAAAAAAGCACATTATAAAATGTTCCACCATCCTTCCATGAGCTTATATGTAGCAGTAACTTGATCCAAATCCCCAAATCTTACCACCGCGACCATGACCTTATAGCAAATCATATTGTGGCCACAGTAAAGGTTACTCAAATATGTACTCAACAAAGAAGGTTCTGAAATACATGCTTAAGACAGCTTTTGAGGGGAGATCTATAAAGCCTATATTCTCCTTAGAATAATTCCAAGAGCCAATATAGAAGTCTTGAACTCCCAAACCAGTGGGCTTCATTTGGAGCTTTGATCTCATATGATGGATTCTTTCAGATTTATGCTTTCATTTTGTTTGGTTTATTTTCTAGACTAAAACTATGAAAACATGAGTTCTCGTTTCCCTCCTGACACTAACAACTACGCACTGTTTCACCTCATTGCCTCGGTAGGAAAAAGCAAGACTGAAACTCAGGAGATCTTGGTTCCAGTCCCAGCTCTTCCAATAATTATGTCTATGAATGTAGGCACTGTTTTAACCTTTTAGGCCACCTACAAAACAAAGGAGTTGGATTCAGATGATCTTGAAGTTACCCACCACCTCATCAATGTCTTCTTACAACCATTCTGACTTCCAGACTACCTGCAGTGATATAATGCCAGCTTTAAAGCTATTGCATTTCAAGCATGAAGAGAAAAAAAAAAAAAGGGAAAGGTACAAAGGTGATGTTGGCTCATTAGAAACTCATTTAAACCTTCTTTGAACGTGTCTCAGTGAGCCTGCTTTAAGTCTAAGCGCAGCCTGGGTCTTTGAGGGAACAAGCTAGAATACCCATCTAGCCCCAAACCCCAGTGAATTGGTCCTGTCTTCTCTTCTCTTAGAGGTTGGGGGTTTGCCACCCTTTGCGACTGCCTTTCAAGAGAGGATGATGTCAATTCTTCGAAATGCAACATTAACCACTCCTCTTTTCAGCCAGGCATGAGTGCTTTCTACCACAATGAGAAATCTACTTAGCACACTGGTCTATGAAACCTAAGCAGGTGGCAAAGCTTCAGCACAGCTGTGTCTAAACAGCTTTCTGGGATGTGCCCTATGCACATTACACGCTAAGCATTCTTTTGGATTTTCTATGGCAAAACTAAAGAACTTCTTCATTTCCCTTAATCTTTTTTTTTTTTTAATATTTTATTTATTTCTAGGAGAGAGAGAGAGAGAGACAGCGTGAGCAGGGGAGGGTCAGAGAGAGAGGGAGTCACAGNCCTAGAGAAGGGTGATCCCTCATGAGGCCTAGTCCCAGGGACAAATGTGCAGAACCCTTCGGTGTGCCATAAACATTAACAGCTAGAACAAATTGTTCGTAACCAGTGTCTATTTGGGTAACTTTATTTTATTTTTTAATGTTTTATTTATTTCTGAGAGAAAGACAGGCAACGTGAGTGGGCGAGGGTCAGAGGGAGAGGGATATACAGAATCTGAAACAGGCTCCAGGCTCTGAGCTGGCAGTCAGCACAGAGCCCGACGCGGGGCTCGAACCCACGAACCGCGAGATCATGACCTAAGCGAAAGTCGGACGCTTAACCGACTAAGCCACCCAGGCGCCCCTCATTTCCCTTAATCTTAAGACTTTGAGTTGTTGAACAGCTTACCTCAGATAAGGCAGAAGAATCTTGCTTGTTCTAAGTCCCTATTATAAGTTTTTTTTGTACTATCAATGTTTCCAAATTAGGCAATCTGTCAAAGAGCAGTAACCCGACTTATTTCTACAGTGACTGATACTTTTGTTAACTGCCTAAAAATGAATCTAATCCTTTCTTTTTTAATTCAACATAAAATACTGCTGTAAGTACCCCTGAACAAAGGGGTGCAAAAAAATCTCCTTTAACTCTAAAAAAGTATTATTTACTAGGGTTTTTTTTTTCCTGAGTTTCCTTAAATCAGCATGAAGTTTTTAAATCTTGGCTTCTCAGACTCACAGCTGAACTGAAGCCTCTCTGTGGCTAGATTAGATACTGCATAGACCAACCAGCTAGCTCTTTATGACGAAACTTAGTCCCACAGCGTCTGAGCTCAGGCACTCAAAATGTCAGGACACATGATGTGAATAATATGGTGGGCTTAGTGGGCAGGAGGGCCCATGAGAGAAATTGGCACTATCTACTGATACTGGGTTAGTCATGTCATCTTTGCATGAGAAGGAACTGATTTTTAAACATTCTTAAAGCATCAAGTCTCTCAGAGGTAAGAATGTGATGTTTGAGACATACAATTTGTTGTGCCATATAAGATGTTCATTAAGCTTATTACAGTTTTTAAAAATTTGTAAAATTCTATATACAATCAAAATGTCTCCAAAACTACCAACAATTGCTTTTTCCTATTTATATCTCTTAAAATATAAAAAGATCCATATTAAGAATTTGAATATATATTTTATCATAAGATATGTAATTTATTATGTTAACTTAGTAAACAGATTTTTTAAAAATAAATATCCATCTAAATTCTGTTAGTAGTTGCCTTCATCTCCATAAAAGTTATAGCAATTGTCTTGTATTGTTAATAAGAATGGAACTTAAGTTACACAGGGAAAGAAATCAATACTAGAAGTCTATCAATCACTCTCCAATTCATCTCATTAGTACTTATTTAGTATTTATTACTATATTCACAAGCTCTAACATAATAGAAAGATAAATTCTCTTTAACTTCCCATTTTATATAACTTCTTTTTATATAAAAGATGAAATCTGCTAACTAGGGTTTTAAAATATTAAAAACCAACTGAAGTAGTTAAGTAAGAACTGAACCATGTAAGGTGACTGTCTGGCATATTTAAAGAGCACTACTTTATTCACATTCTTTATTCTGTTGTTGTTGTTGTTTTCCTTTTTTTAAGTTTTAATTGAAATTCCAGTTACTTAACATATAATGTAATATTAGTATCATGTGTAAAATTTAGTGATTCAACATTTCCATACAACATATGGTGCTCATCACAAGGGCACTCCTTAATCCACATCACTTATTAATATTGTTTAAATGTAACCACAGTTTTCACCTTTTCTAATCACTTTGCGTGACACTTCCCTGGCTAGCCTTCTGTCATCTGTAAAAAAAAAAAAAAAAAAACCCTAAAGTTTACAACTGAGAATCTTAGAGGTAGATGTACAACTAGTCTAACCTCATTGTCTTACACATCAGTCAACTAAGGCCCAGAGATAAGAAGTAGCATCAGTTACACGTCACAGAGCTGGAGAATGGCAAAGCCAGAGCCAGAATCAATACTTCCTCACTCTACTCAACTTCTCCTCTCTCTGACAGGTTATTTC
The DNA here is from genome assembly GCF_003009895.1 of Hyaena hyaena. NCBI lineage: Eukaryota > Metazoa > Chordata > Mammalia > Carnivora > Hyaenidae > Hyaena > Hyaena hyaena. The sequence continues at coordinate 3,092,081 of NW_024080732.1, read as the reverse complement.
CTTACTTAGGAAAGGATGTGCTTTGGCGATGTGCTGCATGAATCAGGATCATGCCAGGTATGTACTGGTTTCTTAAAATGATAATGTACATTCTGCTTTGTAGGTGAGCAAAGTCTTGTTTTCCCACCTCACAAGAATGGCTGGTTTGGGGGCACCAAATAGAGACCATGGTAAAATGAAGGTAGTCACTATGTGGGGGAAATACTCATGAACCTGTGATTTTAGATTCCATAATCCCCACTCTGAGCCAGAATTGCCTGTATTCAAGTTTAAAGTAAAGCCAGAGAAAAGTAATCAGAAGTACAGGATATATGAAGACTCATCACGGGGTTCCCAACAAGTGGAGCAAGGTAGTCAAGATGCCTGGGCCACCCCAATCTGCTCTTTCCTAAAAAGACTGTCTTACCGTCCAGCCATGGATCACCACAAAGGTTTTGCTGGTGTGGTTGAAACGGCAGTTAGCCACAGATTCTGTCACTCCAGGAATGAGGTGGCAAGTATCTTCAGCTATGTCTTCAGGGGTCCTTAGAGCAAATTTACTTTCGATATCTAGAAAATCTCTTCCTCCTGTAATTTCTGAAAAGGAAAAATTGGATAGGTGGGTAATTGGAGGGGTACTTGTTTTATTTGCTGGAATGGTATGTTTTAGGTTTCTAAGCAACTACCACCAATGCTATTTTTATTTCTAGTTTTTTTAAATAAGTGTAGATTGCAAGAGAATGACTAATTCTCCATAATTAATAAAAGCTGACCAAAACCAGAATCCAGGTCTCCTGGTTACAATGCAAAACTCATTCTCCTAAAGAACATTGGCTCATGTCCCCTGCATTGTAAAATTCCACTTATTTCATATATTATTCCACCTTCTTTCAATCTTGAGTACCTAAACATAATGTTTTTTCCAAAATATTATGTAATAAGCTTGAGAATGGGCTGTTTTCTTTTCAATAGCATAACTTTTAAAAATATAGCAATAATAAAATTTAGAAGCCTGAGGAAGTTTTAATATGAAATTGCTCCTACTCCCAAAGCAAGGTACATCAGTTAAAAATATTTTAAAAAATCATTTAGTGGGTTGTTCAGAAATTCATATACTATGTGTGAACCAGTTAATATTTCACCAAAATATTTTTTTCTATTATTTCTTATGCTTTTACTGTATTCTACACAAAGTCAAAGCTTATAGCTTTGTAGTTACAAAACTACAGCAAAGTAGGTTTGGGAAAGAATTCACTTTGATTCTTCATTGTCAATCCCAAAGTGAATAAGGAGAGAAATAAAACTTCATTCTACCATTTGAATCTCTTGACAATAACTCTAACTTTTGATAAATCTTCATGTAATATCACAGTGAACGCTTGAAATAAATATATTGCAAATAAAATCAAAGCCTTATACAAAGCAAACACAGTCAAAGAGAAGTTATATTAGGGGAAATTACACTTGAAAGCCATTCACCCATCAAAAATACACTCTGCTTTCTATCTTATTTCAAGATGTAGGTCTTCCTTTTCCTTCCTAAACAAGTAGTACTTGGATGCCCTTATTATTTGCCTGACAGTAGAAAAAAACTGTAGATCTTACATCTGATTCTGCTCTAAATACCCAAGAAGCTTTTTAAAAAAATTGTTAGGAAGTGCTTTAGAAAATTTCAAATTAAACTAGTTTCATCTTGTCTCATATCTCTCCACATCAAATAACTCATCCTTCCTCAATATCTTATTTTAACATGTTTGATTACCAATCTTTTTGAAGTATAAATCATCCAAATGATCTGGCAGACATATCTCACCCACCACCTATTTGTCAAACTGATATTTAAGACTACTGCCTTTCACAATTCCAGAGGATGCCACACACTTTGGTCTATTTTCCCCTAGAATTATGCAACATGATGGCCCTAGGGTTGCTGGTGGTTTTGAAATAACTAAGAATATTCTCAGAAATTTTTAAATCCAGCTTCATATATTTCCATGAAAAAAGTCTAGTAAATTCATAGATCCTATACAGATTATCTGCATAACCCATTGAGACAGCCCAGTTTTCTACTACCAACATTTCCTGTTAGGTACATAATTTCTACATTTAAAAAAAAGAAAGGAAATTCATACATTCTCAAATAAATTTGTATTTGGAGACTTATTTCACTTCTCAAGGAGACTATTTTTCATTTTAAGTTACAGAAAGCATAATGAAGCATTTGACAGGAAGATTGCACCACTCTACAAGCTATGTGCTGTTTTCAATTCTATGTCAGTTCTATATATGATATCATAAATGGTATTAGTGTTTAGAGTCTTTCTTTCTCTTAGGCATTCTGACAGAAATTTTCACACTGCTGGTGTTTGTAAGAGTATCTCAGCATCCTCAAGATGAATTTACTTTTCAAGCCTACCTTCTTACACAACTAAGATGGGTCAGCCAATACTTTTAGTTTTTTCAGTATACACTGGGTTGCTCTTGGCTGGCAGATGAACTGATTTGACTCAATTGTTACTAAGGGAATTGCTGATTTCCATACATGAAAATGATATTAATGACTACACTTTCCTTTCTAAGGGGGATCTATTAGTCTTTTCCAATGTAGACACCTAACAGACTTGCTTTTCATTTGTATAGAAAAGATGTTTGTAAAAACAGAAGCAGCAAACTATATAGCCCAATTTCTCCTCCTGAAATAAAGCAAAGAAGGAAGGCTAAGCTAAAAGACACTGCCTGAAAGTGAAAATTTCCCATTGTAACTCTTCCCTTGTGTCTGACTCCCACCTTTCAATATTACTATTCACTCATCCCTCCAGTGCTGAGTCCTACTCCATTTAAGTGGAATCTGCTATTTTGCTGTCATCACCCATCACATTTAACTCACATGTTAGCCTGGAAATTCACTATGGCAGGTCAAATAGGAGTGCAGCTACTGAGCACTGACCCATATGCTCTTTGCCTAGCTCTTCAAGTTTCCTGATGAGGCTCTGCAGAGACTGAGGTGGCTCCAAGAACAAAGAGCCTGAGGGCAGTGCCTCATATCCTCACTGTCTTCTTAGAAAAAAATCAAGAATAAGTAAAGTCAGACCCCAGAGAAGGTTCTGCTTACCATTCTCTCACACTTTTATCTTTTGGCTATGAAATTCTTACATTCCTAGATGAATGCCTTTGGAGGAGAAAAGGGGTGGAAATTTGCTGTGATGGGGGAGGCATAATATAAAGGGGCTGGTGGTGGAGTGAGAGTGGGAGGGAAGGATAGGAGGGATTAATTTCAAGTCTACTTAAAAATGATTCCCTGGCCATGTGTAGCAACATGGATGGACCTTGAGGGTGTTATGCTGAGCGAAATAAGTCAGGCAGAGAAGGACAAATATCATATGTTTGCACGTATAGGAGGATTAGGAGGAACTTGACGGAGGATCAAGTGGGAGAAGAAGGGCGGAAATGGTGGGGGAAATGGAGAGAGGCAAACCATGTGAGACTCTTGAATGCTGACAAAAACTGAGGACTGATGGATGTGGGGGGGAGGGGGGATGGGCATGGAGGGGGGCACTTGTGGGGATGAGCACTGAGTGTTATGTAGAAACTAATTTGACAATAAACTATTTGTAAAAAAATAAATAAATAAATAAAATAAAATAAAAATAAAATGAGAGTTGAATATATTAGAAAAAAAAAAAATGATTCCTCCCTTAATACATTTCCAGTCAGGAAAAGCATATGTTGGTTAAAATCCAATTTATTTCATCAATCACAAAGTGTCCATTTATATCAAAGAGTATGAATTAGAGATGCTTATGATAATTTTTTCAATATTTTACTTATTTTTTAAGTGATCTCTACAGCCAGAGTTGGGCTCATACTCACAACCCAGAGATCAAGAGTGGCAGGCTCCATCAACTGAGCCAGCCAGGCACCCAACCTAAGAGAATGTTGAGTGCGGTCTGAACTCCTCATTTTAGAGTTGAGGAATATAAAAACCAGAGAAGTGACACTGACTAGACCAAGAATTTAGGGTCATGAATTTCTAAGTAGCCATCAAAAACAAACTGTGGACAACACATATTCATGTGGTTTTTATGGTAAAAGTAACATCACACCATGTGAATTTTCTTAAATAAGATTTTGGAATTTGTTCCTACCACCTTCTTGGAACTATGAGGGGAACATGCCACTATATAAGATATTTAAGACTTTCTAATTGAAACTTTAATGTTTTTAAACTGATCCGACAGAAAAAGATTTTTTTATCCAATCAAATTGATGAAATCTACTTTTAAAAAAATAAACCTAACAAAAATGTTCTATCACAACACACTGCTGAAATAAGCTTTCAACTGCAAAGTCATGGACAAACTTAACTATAACTTGAACCACTGTGGACATGCTGCCTGAAAGCACATCCAAGTGACACTATCCTAACTGCAATTTTACCACGGAAGAGAGAAGAAAATGTTGCCTCCTTTTTATAACTTGCCTCAATTGTTTTTTGGTTGCTGTTGTATGTGAGGTGAACCAAAGTTCAAGGGTAGGCCTGCTGCCTCCATAGTGGGAGAGTCTGGAGCTGGGCCTTTCTCTTCTCTCCAATAAAGACATTCACATCTCTCCTGTAGCACCTTAACCCTGGCAAGCCAGGGGCTTCAGGGTGGTAAGTGAGGTTCAGGCTGAGACTCACTGAAGCCCCAAGTGGTGGCGGCTGCTTCTCCAGTCAGAGCGGGACTGAGTTCCCAGGACATTAAGGGCAGCCAATTGCAAAAACAGTAATCCCCAAGTCAGCAGCCACAGACCGCTGGTCCCTGCGACAGGTTATCAGGAGGGTCAGCCCTTCCCTAATTTTTCTGGGTGCTAAGAAAGGCTGCATCTGCAAGAATGGAAGCTAGGGAGGGGTTCCTGCGTTTCTCAGTCCCCTCAGGTCATGATCTTAAAGTTCCTGAGTTGCAGCCCTGCGTGGGGCTCTGAGCTGAAAGTAAGCCTGCTTGGGATTCCGTCTCCTCTCTCTGCCCCTCCTCCATTCATGCACGCACTCTCTAATAAAGGAAGGAAGGAAGGAAGGAAGGAAAAAGGAAAGGAAAGGAAAGGAAAGGAAAGGAAAGGAAAGGAAAGGAAAGGAAAGGAAAGGAAAGGAAAGGAAAGGAAAGGAAAGGAAAGGAAAGGAAAGGAAAGGAAAGAAAAGAAAAGAAAAGAAAAGAAAAGAAAAGAAAAGAAAAGAAAAGAAAAGAAAAGAAAAGAAAAGAAAGGAAAAGAAAAGAACGAATGGAATCTGGGGAGCTTCCCAGCTCCGGAGGGGGACAGAGTGTTGGCACCTTAGGACTTGCTACCACCCACGCGACTCAGTACCCCACTACCCTGTTCAGGCGGAGAGCCAGCGTCCACTGCTTCTAACTTGCCCAGAACCTTCCTCCCCTCCTCTTTGTCCTTCTACAGAAGGCGCCACTCTGTCGGAGCTCACTAAGGCGGGAGCCCGGGTCGCGGCTGCGCCAGGGTCACCTTGACCCACGTGCCTTTCATTCCAGAGCCCGCATGCGAGAGAGTTATTATGGATCTCCACCACTTAGGTCCTTCCTCCGACCTCTCTCCGTCCGCCCCTCACGCTACCGGCTAATCTTCGTCTCTGAGCCTACCTACCCGGAAATATGGCCTCAGCCAGATTGGAAGAATCAACGCGGGAACGACTCCAGCAAAACTCTAGCAAGATCGGAGGGAGAATTCCCTCCCTGCCCCTCCCGGACCCCGGCCCGGCGACTCTGCTCGGGCTGGGACAGTCGCCAGTGTGCATCTGCAACCCCTTCCACCTTCCTCCTCCCCGGCCTCGTAACTTGTGGAAGTTCACAGAGGGAAGTGTGCAGGTGGAGTGGAGTACACGCAAAACTTACTGTCGTCGGCAGCCACCCCTCCACGGGGGGCGGTCAGACTCTGAAGCCATATGCCCACAGCCATCAGGAACACGGCTTTGCTCTCCATCTCCGGACGCGACTCTCCGTAGGAGCTACCGGGCTCTGGCAGGAGCGCTCCCGGAGTATTGAACCAGCGGCGCCTGAGACGAGCAGGCTGGAGCTGCGGTTCAGCGTGGGGCAAGTTGCCCTTTGAAAGGGAGGGCAGGGTAACTAGAAGTGGCAGGTTCCCTCTGAGGAGGAGAAGGAAGAATGGAGTCTGACACTGTTTCCACTGCACGGCTGCTTATGTGACTGGAAATATGCAAATAAACCTCAGCACCTATTGGCTATAAAATCAGAAGTTGGGGGGAGGGCCCTGAATTCACTTCCAAGTATTTGAGCAAACTGTAATGAGGATCAACCTCGCCAGAGAAAAGAGGGGGAAAGGGCAGAAGGGAGAATTTACTTTCTCTATAAAGTTCTTATTTGCTTTTCCTAAGGATTCTGGCTCACAAGGGCCCCTTATCCAAGCACCAACACAATTTTGTATGGACTTATGTTAAATACTCTGCAATCAGCAGTTTTCCAAGGATGGGAAATTAAACTGTTAAACTTCATTTGATCAATACTTAAATTACACTTCTCTTTTGAGAGATCCTGTTTGTAACTTGCAGAGTTTTTGGTGTTGTTTGTTTTCCCCCAAAATTCTCCTGGATAATGTTAATTTAGGGATCCACGGACACACATTGATCCGTGGCTTATGCTTGCACAATCTTGTATTTTAACTTTGGAAAAAAGGATTAGCCTACCTGGTGAAGAAAAGCCCTCTTGCCCTAATTAGTTTTTAAGTTTTCTCTCGTGAAAATTATACCCAATCCTCAAACTCATAAAAGAATTCAAGCATGACATTTTATCCTCAAAGAAAGAATACTGAGGTCAAGTAACTTGAAACTAGATTGTTATGCAAACTGAAAGAAGCCTGTCATAAAAAACACATTGTATGGTTCTATCTATATAAAATATCCACACATAGGCAAATCTTAGAAATAGAAAGTAGATTAGTGTTTTCTTGGAGATGGGGAAGAATGGAGAAGTTTGGGGGGGAAGATGAAAAAAATACCCCAAAATTACATTACAGTTTTGGTTATACAACTGGGTAATTATACTAAAAACATTGACTTCTACACTTTAAATGGACGAAATTTATGGTACCTAAATTATATATTAATAAAGCTATTTAAAATGTTTTATTGGGGCACCTGGCTGGCTCAGTCAGTTAAGCATCCGACTTGGGCTCAGGTAATCACCCCCATGGTTGGAGAGCTCCAGCCCCGCATCAGGCTCTGTGCTGACAGCTCAAAGTCTGGAGCCTGCTTCGGATTCTGTGTCTCCCTCTCTCTCTGCCCCTCCCCCATTCACTCTCTTTCTCTCTCTCTGAAAAATATATAAACATTAAAAAAATGTTGTATTGAGGTATGCAAGTAAAAGAAGAATAATGAAATCACATTAGATATTGTATTTTTTTGCCAAAATGTTCGTAATACATTCAAATATCTTTCTACATGTAAAGAATTTGCATTAGCATATGGGTCAGTGCTCAGTAGCTGCACTCCTATTTGACCTGTCATAGTGAATTTCCAGGCTAACATGTGAGTTAAATGTGATGGGTGATGACAGCAAAATAGCAGATTCCTCTTAAATGGAGTAGGACTCAGCACTGGAGGGATGAGTGAATAGTAATATTGAAAGGTGGGAGTCAGACACAAGGGAAGAGTTACAATGGGAAATTTTCACTTTCTTTCAGGCAGTGTCTTTTAGCTTAGCCTTCCTTCTTAGCTTTATTTCAGGAGGAGAAATTGGGCTATATAGTTTGCTGCTTCTGTTTTTACAAACATCTTTTCTATACAAATGAAAAGCAAGTCTGTTAGGTGTCTACATTGGAAAAGACTAATCAATTCGGTCAAATAGGATATTGATTTTATTCCCCTCACCAAACTGTGTTTGTTTTTACCCATTCAATTTGGTTTTTGGCACACTGCAGAAGCTGCTTGAGTCAGTAAGTATGACTATTAATTTCAGAGAGGAGGTGAATTACTGATGAAGTCCTTTAGGCCTGTGTGTGTGTGTGTGTGTGTGTGTGTGTGTGTGTGTGTGTGTTTGGTGGGGTGGTTAGAAACTTCAAAGGAATTGCATTATAATAAAGCCCTTGTACCTCATCCTCAGATGCACGCTTATCCCATCCATCTGATAACTGTGAACTGCCTTTAGAATATCTTTCCTGGGATGCTCAATATTTCTCCTTTCCTAGGAATCATAACATACTCTGCATAAATTTACCTTTAAAGTGCTTTCACCTCTCAATCTATGCTTTTAAAACAAAAGAAAACAAAACCCATGAAACCGGATTTGGAGTGGCCTGTGCTGCTATGCTGCATGTCCATCAGGGGTGCAGAGATTTCCAGGAAGGATTAACTCATAGCAGTTCAGCCTGGTAAAAAAGGAGACAGTTTGGCTCCAATCCCCTGACAAGCAGCGGACAGATGGGTGTGGTAGCAACGCACTCTCCTGATTGGCTGTTCTCAAAATGATCCCAGGCCTGAGTTGTTCTGCTGGGGCCCAAATTGATCTCCACATGTTAGAGAAGTGCCTCCTTGAAATGCCTAGTCCAAACTTCAGCAAAGTTATTTGATTACCCATAGCATGACGCTTGACTGTTTTCATAATTGGCATTTGCTTTGTAACAGATTTAAAAAGCTTCAGATTAGAAGAAGCTAAATTTTTTACAAATGTTTGACAAACCAGCTCTCTTAAGCCAAGACACTCGCTCCTTGTATAAGTTTAAAATGATGTAAATAAAAAGTTAAATGCACATACCTAAGGAAAGGACCAGAAACTCCAGAACTGTAGTGAAGTTCTATCTACATATCATCTACTATTTAGAGTAAGAGACTGCTATTTGCACACACTGGGCACTTTTCATCCCTTTCTGCATTTAATGACTACAAAAAATACCCTGGACCTAATAATATTTGCATTGTACAGTTGAGGGAAGATGAAACTTAAGGAAGAATAAATAACAGTAACCACAAATATAAAATATTTCTTCCTTTGGCGATCCCAAGAAAGAAAAAATTATATTTGATCGTTATACTTTAACCATGCTGCAATTAAAAGCTAGAAAAGGCTGAGAAACAAATATTAGTTGTAAATGCATAATTTAGGGCATATAATTTTTGCAGGCTTTTCTGTTACATTGAAATATAGTTAAATATCTAAGTGGGTTCTAAGAGAACATCTGTGCTGACATAGATCTGGTCTCTATCACAAAAATTATGTTTAATGTAGAAAAGAACTTGGCTAATGAAAATAAAATTCACAAATATAAACTCATAAAAAGGACTTAAAATCTACCAATTTTTAATAAGAAAAAATAAAACCAGCATGTTAACCAAAAATGGCCATAAAAGACTTTTCCAATGCCACTTAAGCATTAAATTGTAGATAGAGAGAAGTACGAGTTACCTCTGTCAGGGATGGCAATGTGACAGTGAAAGTGAGGATGAAGTTGAGATCATAGGTCTGGGATGTGATGTCTGAGACTGGCGTTGTCCTACTGGGCAGTTGTTAGGTGGGGATGGTGGTCTTGTAGATTTATTTATTTGTTACCTAGCAAAGCTATGTTGAAGAAATTTCCAGTAGCAGTTCAAAAGGTAAAATTCAGAGAGAGTATAGCTTTCCATTGGTGAAGTGGATGTTGTATTTTCAAAAATATAAACTACAAATAAATATTATATTTAGCCAATATATTATATTTAGCCAATTTGCTACTGTATCCTTCCTCCACCAGGTTCAAATAAAGGAACCAGTGTTACCTTCTTTGCTTTGGGGTGAAGGAATTGTGGAGTGTGGAAAGAATTGCTTCAAACAATAAAAGTATGGTGTTAAATAATCCAGACACATTTTAAGGATTTTAGTTTTCTTGAATTAGGGATCTTCTACCCCTCTCTTCTTCTAAAAACAAAAGAAATAAACAAACAACAACCAACAACAAAAAGAAAAAGAAATACACCATATTTTAACATTAACATTAAAAGATTTATCTAAATAAAGTTCAGAAGAGAAATAAGATAATTTTTAAAAGAAAGAGAGAATAATAATTTCAAAAGTTAATGCATTTCAATGACATGTCCTGGAACAAGGGCTTGTTGAAGGAGACACATCAGACATACCAGATAGATGCTGTCACTGCAGAACTGTGACTGGCTGAAGGGGAGAAGGGTGTAGGCCTTTTCTAGAATAGAGCTCACAAAAACCATAATGGATGTCCCACAAATAACCTACTGGATTTTTAATCCATGTTCATTTATAAGTAGTTTTGTTTTAAATTTTTTTCAAAAAAAGAAAACTTAAAAATTTAAATACATGTAGTAAATAAAAGAACACCTTTTTGAGACCTAATGTAAGACCACCAGCGTTGTTTGCTTAGGACTTCACGTTCTGAGGTAACTTCAGACAAAACATCAAAGCCCTAGGCTGACAGTGAACTAAGTCAGACTCAGCACAGATTATTTGAAGTGCCCCCTGCTGACTTCCGAATGACACTAACATCTCAAAAAAGCTATTTCAAGAGGCTTCTGACAGAATTGACTTGAGTAATCATTAAGCTCTGTTATTACTTGAGGTTTTCTTGTTTATTTTGTTAAATTATATATAACATGAAGGAAAGTATTGTTCTTGTTACCTCTTTGGTACTTCCCACTGCACCTAACTGTGCTGGGAAGTTAAGAGGTTCTTGGTCAATAGTTGTTGGGTGAATTAATAACACTGAGTAATGGGGCGCCTGTGTGGCTTAGTCGGTTAAGCGTCCGACTTTCGCTTAGGTCATGATCTCGCGGTTCGTGGGTTTGAGCCCTGCATCGGGCTCTGTGCTGACTGCCAGCTCAGAGCCTGGAGCCTATTTTGGAGTCTGTATCTCCCTCTCTCTCTGACCCTGTCTCTCTCTCTCTCTCTCCTAGAAATAAATAAAAATATTTAAAAAAAAACAACAACACTGAGTAAAAGATGATCCAAGTGCTAAATGGGAGAGAAAGCAAGATATTTTTCTATTTTTAATTTTTACTTAATTTTGTAGTTATGTAATGCATTGTGTTAATTTAGTCTAGTTAGGCCAAAATTATTTGGGTTAGGGAAATGAAGGACAACTTTATCTGATTGGAGCTTTCTGCTGGCCTCATATATTTTTCTTCTTCCTTTTAATTAACCTTTTACTTAAAAAGGTAATGTATTCTTGATCAAAATAACACCACAAAAGACAAAAAATTTAAAGCAGCCCGAAAGTGTGTGCAACAAAATCTTTCTCTGACCTCATAGTTTTAGTATTCTAGCCTTCTTTTTTTTTTTTTTTTTATTTATTTCTGAAAGAGAGAGAGAGACAGCATTAGCATGGTAGGGTCAGAGAGAGAGGGAGATACAGAATCTGAAACAGGCTCCAGGCTCTGAGCTAGCTGTCAGCACAGAGCCTGATGCAGGGCTCGAACCCATGAACCATGAGATCATGTCCTGAGCCAAAGCCCAATGCTTAACCGACTGAGCCACCCAGGAGCCTCCAGTATTCTAGTCTTCTTAAAGCAACTACCTGTAGTAGTTCCCTTTCTTGTTTACCTTTCTAGAAAAGTCTATGTATTTACAAACATAAATGTGTATATATAGTGTGTTTTATTCATCTACAAATTCACATCTTTTTACAGTAATATGAGAATACCATAAGTACTGTTTTGCAATTTATCTTTTGATTTAATATGTGACTTAGAGATGAGCTTATGAAGAAGAACTCTCTTAAAAAAATGTAATGGCCATGTAAGTTTTCCTTATATGGTTGTACCATCATTTATTAAACCAAGCATTAATAGTAGTTATTAGATCTTTTGATAATATAAGCTAGGCTATAATGAACAAAGACAAACTCTTCAAAATTATTGAGTCAAAAAGTATGAATATTTATCATCTTAATAAGTAAAGCAACTTATCCTCTAATGAAACTCACAAATTTATATTCCTACCTACAGTGTAGGAGAGTTGAGTGATTGTGGAAATTCCAGCCATCACTGTATATTACTGAATTACTTAATCTCTAGCAACCTGGAATGTGAAAAATGGTTTCTTGTTTTAATTTTTATTTTAAATAATAACAGCTAGCTCTCATATAGCACTTGGTATATGTGCCATTCTAAGAGCTTTACATATATAACTAATGTAATATAAAATACCTATATTACGATATGTCATGTATCATATATTACATCCATTTAAGATATACAATTAAATTGTTTTTAGTATGTTCACAGAGTTGTGTGAACATGACCAATTTTAGTACATTTTATTCATGTCCAAATAAGGTCTGTACCCATTAACTGCCATTCCCCTCTCCTCCCTCCCCCAGTCCCAACCTCTAAGCTACTTTCTGTGTCTAAAGTTTTACCTATTCTAGATATTTTACAAAAATGAAATCACACAATATGTGGTTTTTGTGGCTGGCTTTTTTCATTTAGTATAATATTTTCAAGGTTCATTCATGTTGAAACATGAATAAGTACTTCATTCTTTTTCATCGGTAAATAACATTTCACTCTATGTATATAACATATTTTATTTATCCATGTATCAGTTATTGAATACTTGAGTTCCCACTTTTTGGCCATTATGAGTAATGCTGCTAATACACATTCAAGTACAAGTTTAGTGTGAGCAGTATGTTTTTAATTCTCTTGGGTATACATGGAGGAGTAGAATTACCAGGTCATATGGTAACTAACTCTATTTCTAAGCCTTTGAAGGACTCCATATTATTAAGTAGCTCCTTCTTTACTGAGTCTCCCAGATTTCTTTCTGAGAATTTGTTATGAGAGTTGTTATTCCCTCTGAATGTTGCAAAATTGTATTTGTTAATTGAGTATTAAACATACAATATGATGTTATTTAGTGTCTATTTATTGCATAAGATTGTACCCTCACAAAGCTGAGGGTGAAATCTCAATCATAACTTCTGTTTCCTTAGCAGTAAACATAGAATTGGGTACCAACATAAGTAATCAAGCATTTATATGAACAAATGATTGAATAGAGAAAGGAAGGAAAAGTTTAAAAGACAAAAATTAGTACATACCGAGTCATTCATATTTATCTTAAAATTTACTTTCTAGTTTCTTTGGCAAAATAGTTAAGTAAACAATCCAGAATTAAAAAGATAAATTAAAACCTTTGAAGTCTTAAGCTTATGGGTTACTGAACATGACAGTATAATGCCATTCACAAATGAAGTAAAGGGAAATGCAAATAAGAACCAAATTGAGGATCAAGATCTGGGCTTGTATTGTCATAAATATTTGCAATTATATGGTAGTGCTTTCTACTTTTATTACATGACATATATGTTATAGCAACCAATATAATTTTATAAGTGATTTTTTCTCCTACTTGTATTGATATTTTAGCATAAAACTAACCTTGCCATTTTTATGATTTTTTGTCTTCACTAGTAGAGTATTATTTTATCAAAAATTATGTATATGTTGTCCAGTACATACTAGGTATTTATCCAAATAATACAAAAATTCTGATTCAAAAGTAGCACATGCATCCCAATGTTTATAGCAACACCATTAACAATAGTCAAATTATGTAAAGAGCCTAAATGTTCATCAACTGATGAATGGATAAAAAAGATGTAGTATATATTATATATGTAATGAAATATTACGCAGCAATCAAAAAGAATGAAATCTTGCCATTTGCAACAATGTAGATGGACTAGAATGTATTTTGCTAAGCAAAATAAGTCAGAGAAAGACATGTATTATATGATTTCACTCATATGTGGAATTTAAGAAACAGATAAACCTAGGAAAAGGGGAAGAAAAATAAGAAAAGAGAGGGAGGCAAATGATAAGAGACGCTTAATCAAATACAAGAAGAAACTGAGGGCTGCTGGAAGAATGTTGAGTGGAGGGATGGGCTAAATGGGTGATGGGCATTAAGGAGGGCACTTGTTGGGATGAGCACTGGGTGTTATATGTAAGTGATGAATCACTAAATTCTACTGCTGAAACCATTTATTATACTATATGTTAACTAACTTAGATTTACATTTAAAAAATAAATTAAAAAATAAAAAATAAAGGAAAAAATTATAATATAGGGGCACCTGACTGGCTCAGTCAGAAGAGCATGTAATTCTTGATGTTGGGGTTGTAAGTTCAGGCCCCATGCTGGGTGTAGAGATTACTTAAAAAAAAAAAAACTTTTTAAGAAAGGACTATAAAATAATTTATCAGCTGCTGTTCTATTAGTCTTTAGCTTACAGTTCCCTTGTTTGTGAAGCTAAAATAAATAAAATTGGGGTAAAAAAATATGTATATGTTACTCAGTATCAATTCCAATACCTTTTGTTCAAGATATGTAAACAGTCTAATAATAATACATTGTGAGAAATGTGAACAGTCTTACTATTATAAAGGCTAAGGCATCATAGTCAGAATTGAGAATTTGCTTAGATCTGGACAATACTCAAAGAGCCACCAGGAAAGTCGCCACACAGAATTGCTCTTTGGGATTATTTCTAAAAGCTTTATTCTCTGACTTCACACATCAGTTGCCATATGTCCTCTCACTACAGAGTTTTAATTGACCCTTGTCCAAAATTCTGCACAGCCATCCTAAGCCTGCCGCACACACCCTACCCTAGATGCACTCTTTGGACTATTTCAAGCTACAGGTCAACCCAGTTGACTTATTACCTAAGAGCATTGAAAGAGGGCATAAAAATCTGCCAGGACCTTGAGTCCACATTATTAAGGGTTTCCTCTAGAGGCCTTGAACCCATTTTGTCTGCTTGACTGGCCAGGAGGAAATAGGCAGTCTCATTAACTCAGTCCTGCCTGAAGGCAGACTTTTCCATCTTGGACTTCAGCTGTAGTAGATTTAGTGAAAAGTTCCAAGGAAAGCAAATCTCATTAGATCTTGATAGAGAAGATTGAGAATAGGTGCAAAGTCCACAGTGAAAGGAGAGGAGACACAAAAGTGGGAACTCTGGGCCTATTCCTGGCTGCTAGGATCCTGGCACAGAGATCACTGTGGCATCAGCAGTCTCAGCTGGAATGCTCTATTCACTCAAGAACTGTGAATCCTTATGTGTAATGTGCTGAAACTGACTTATATCAGCTTGCCACTAAGAGAGTATTTACACCACAGAAATTGGCAAATAGTACAATCTAAGTTTTTTAGTTTTATTTTTGTTTTTCCCCAAGAGAGTAGGCTAAATATTTACCAATACAACACTATTCCTACCCTAAAATGCCTGCATGTAAAACCAGGGTTCTCTGGGTGCCCGAGTGACTCAGTCAGTTAAGCCTCAGACTTTGGCTCAGGTCATGGTCTCTGAGTTCAAGCTCTCAATAGGATTCTGTGCTGACAGCTTAGAGCCTGGATCCTGCTTCAGATGCTATGTCTCCCTTCCTCTCTGCCCCTCATCCACTTGCTCTCTGTCTCTCTAACTCTCTCAAAAATTAAAAAAAAAAAAAATTAAAAAGTAGGTTCTCAACCAAGAGTGATTTTGGCCAACAAGTGACATTTGGCAATGTATGGGGACATTTTGCGTTGTCAGAAGGAAGCTGGCTGGGGAGGTGTTACTGCCATCTAGTGGGTAGAAGCCAGAAATGCTTCTTTATACAATCCCACATAACAAAGACTAATCCAGCCCAAAATGTCAGTAATTTTGACACTTGGTGTAAACCTTGAAAAAATAGAGCTTCCGGATATAATATGTTCATTATTATGCTCGTTAAGATTCACATGGATTCCCAGTGGTAGAACTGACTAGGATATCCCTGTAATTATTCTCTCCTTCCTCATTTAAAGGCTCACGGAGCCACCTTCAATTATTGCTAGTGTTAGTTATGTTTAAAACTGAAACTTGCAGGTGCTTCACACCTGAAATGTTGTTGTCTCTTCTGCATCATTCATACCTACAATATGGCAGCCCTGCCCACTTCCCAGTGACTTGTATCTCATTGCCTTTTTCTACCAACCCCGTGACATTCTGCTACCTGTAACCACCCCTACTACTATCTTTAAAAAAAGATACAGATTTATTGGGATATAATTTACATACCATACCATTTATCTATTTAAAATAACAATTGAATGTCTTTTAGCATATTCACAAGTTTCCATGACTATTACCACAATCGATTTTAGAACATTTCCATCATCTAACAAACAAACCTCAAACCTATAAGCAGTCAATCCCAATTTCCCCCCAAGCTCTTCATTCCTAGAAAATCACAAATATACTTTTGATTTCTATAGATTTGCCTATTCTCAATATTTAATATGAATTGAATTATATAACATATAGTTTTGTCATCATGTTAAATCATGTGTCAGTACTTCATTCGTTTTTTATGACACATAATATTCCATTGTGTGGCTGTGCCACATTTTATTTATTCATTTATTTTATTTATCCATTTATCAGTTAATGGGCATTTGGATTGTTTCAACTTTTTTTGGCTATTTTGAATGCTGCTGCTATAAACAGCCATGGATACAAGTTTTTGTATGGACATGCATGTGTTTTTACCTACGAGTAGAATTGTTGAGTCAAATGGTAACCCTGTGTTTAATCAGTTGAGGAACTGCCAGATAACTTCCCAAAGTAACTGTACCATTGTACATTCTGACTAGCTGTTTATAAGCATTCTAATTTCTCTACATCCTCACCAACACTTATTATTATCTGTCTTTTTGATTATAGACATCTTAGTTAGTGTGAAGTGTTACCTCATTGTGGTTTTGATTTACATGTACCTAATAGCTAATAATGTTGAGGATTATATTGTGTGTCTACTAGCCATCTGTATATCCTTTTTGGAGAAATGTGCATTCAGATCTATTGCCCATTTTTCAGTTGGATCATTTGTCTTTTATTATTGAGGTATACGAGTTTTTTTCATGTATTCTACATACAAATTCTTTATCAGATATATAATTTATTATTTTTCCCCAATTCTGTGGATTGTCTCCTCACATTCCTGATGGTGTCCTTTTAAGCACATATGTTTTTTGGTTGTTGTTGTTTTTAATATTGATAAAGTCTAATTTAGGTATGTTTTTTATCTTCTATAATGTGTGCTTTTGTAATTGTCTGCCCCAAGGTTGCAAAAATTTATCCCTGTTTTCTTTTATGAGTTATATGGTTTCAGCTCTTACATTGAGATATGTAACCTATTTTGAATTAATTTTTATGTATGCTGTCATACAGAGGTCCCAGCTTATTGTTTTGACCATGGATATCCTATGCTTCAGCAACATTTGTTGAAAAGACTATTCTTTCCCCAAACCTATTTTTTTAAATGTTTTTATTCATGTGTGTGTGTGAGAGAGAGAGAGACAGTGTGAACAGGGGAGGGTCAGAGAGAGAGGAAGATACAGAATCTGAAGCAGGCTCCAGGCTCTGAGCTAGCTGTCAGCACAGAGACTAATGCGGGGCTCGAACCCACAAACTGTGAGATCATGACCTAAGCCGAAGTCTGACGCTTAACCAACTGAACCACCCAGGCGCCCCACCCCAAACCTATTTAAAAAATCATTTGACCACAATGTGAAGATTTATTTCTGGACTCTTGATTCTATTTCATTGATTATATCTCTGTCTTCTAATCTGTACTATACTGTGTTTACTCTTAATGGTTTCGTAGTAAGTTTGAAAGCAGGAAATATGAATCATCTAACTTTATTCTGTCTTTTAACATTGGTATGGTTATTCTAGTCAGAATACTTTGGTCAGAGAATACTTTTTATAATTTAAATTCTTATAAATTTACTGAGGCTTGTTTCATGGAGTAGCATGTTATATCCTATAGAATACTCCATGTGCATTCGAGGAGAATGAATATTTTGATACTGCTGGGTGAAATGTTCAGTAGGTGTCTGTATCATATATATTTTTAATTTTCTGTGTATTATGATGTTTGGGCATCTTAATATTTCTGGCTGAGGAGAGACTCACTGGGATCTTCAATTCTTAGAAACAGCGAAAGATCCAGCTGGGGATGTGCCTTTGATAATGCAAACTAACCAATCTAGAGACATATTTTCTCCATCTAGCCTGTTACCCCAGGAGGCAATATTTCTCTGTCTTAATCATTCCCAGGCCATACGCTAGGCACCTAGAGACCACGCTTAAAGCTCAAAGCCCACTAAAATTACTCAATAAGTTTTTTTTTTAATTGTGGTGAAATACATATAACATGAAATTCACGGTTATAAGCATTTAAAAGTGTACATTCACGTTGCTGTGCAATCCTCACCACTAAGAATCTCCAGAGCTTTTTCATCATCCCAAATCAAAATTCTGTACTCATGAAATTATAAATCTCAATTTATTCTTCTCTCCAGCCCTTGGTAACCACTACTATAATTTATTTCTCTGTGATTTTGACTATTCTAGGTCTTTCATCTTAGTGGAATCATAGAATATTTATCTTTTTATGGCTTCTTTTAACACAATGTTTTCAAGGTTCATCCATGTTGTAGCATGTGTCAGAATTTCTGTCCTTTTCAAATACCATATGTTTGCACGTATAGGAGGATTAGGAGGAACTTGACGGAGGATCAAGGGGGAGAAGAAGGGCGGAAATGGTGGGGGAAAGGGAGAGAGGCAAACCATGAGAGACTCTTGAATGCTGACAAAAACTGAGGACTGATGGATGTGGGGGGGAGGGGGGGATGGGCATGAAGGAGGGCACTTTGGGGATGAGCACTGAGTGTTATGTAGAAACTAATATTTCTGTCCTTTTTAGGGCTGGATAATATTCTATTGTATGCATTTACCACATTTTGTTCACGCATATTTCCATCAGTGAACATTTGGGTTGTTTCAACTTGTTGGCTATTGTGAATAACGAATATTGGTATATAAATATCTATTTGAATCCTTGCCTTCAATTCTTCTGACAGTATACATACCTTTAAGTAAAATTGCTAAATAAAATAGTAGTCCTATTTTTTTTAAAGAACTGTCATGCTGTTTTTCACAGAAAGTGCACCATTTTACATTCCCACCAACAATGCACAGGGTACATACGATTTTTCATACTCTCACCAAGTCAAGTTATTTTCTGTTTCGGGGTTAGTTTGTTTAGGTTATAATAGCCATTGTAATAGGTATCAAGTTTTACCTCAAATTCTCCTCTTGGATATTCTATTGCTGTGCATTTACCCATAATCCCTTCCCTCGGGTGCCTCTGAGTCTTAGTCTCCCTAAAACATGACTGATGCTTGTCCCTACCCGAGATCTGAATGGGGAGAAATTGAAACTAGTCCTTCATGAAGCCCTCTGGTTAGGATATAACAAATAAGGTCTTCTCTGCTTCCTTTGGTTAAAAGGAGGGATTGAGAACTGGGCTGCTGCATTCAGTGGTCTACATATGTCTTCACCTGTAATCATTTACCCCAGGCTTCTGTGGGTTTAAGTGTCACTTTAGCTTTCCTGAGCCCTCTGCCTGGGATATGAGTGAAGAAAGAGAGCAGTTCTTCAGACGGCCCCCAAATCTTCTAAACAAGGTCTACTTTATCCCTTTCACTTCAAGGGAGGAAACTGAGAATTGGACTGCTTCATCCTTTAGACCAAGCCTGTCCACATGCAAGAGGAGATAGGGAAAAGGCAAGCAAAACATCACATAATTTCCTACTGATTTAAATGTGTCTTTTTCTTAATTGGGTATTCACTTAGTTGCTATAGACTTGTAACTATTTTGCAGAGCTCCTATTAGTTTGTTTTAGCAAGGTTTTGATTGTATCTTGATGTCTTCATGGGAAAACAAGAACTCAGAGTTTCCTCCTGTGCCATTTTGCTGATGTCACTTCAAGATATAGAACACTTTTATCACAGCAGAAAGTTCTCTCACTCGTTGTACAAATTTACATAAAGGAAATCAGAGTATGCACTCTATCATGTCTGTCTCTTGCAGTCAGCTAATATTTTTGAGATTCATGCATATTATTTTCTATATGCGTAGTTTGTTCCTTTTTATTGCTGAGTAATATTTCACTGTGTAAATATGAATTTGTGTTTACCTAATCACATGTTGGTAGATATTTGGATTATTTCCATGTTTTTGCTATTACACATAAAGCTTTTATGAATATATATATTTTCTTGGGTATATAACTAGTAAAATAACTAGATCATAGGGAAGTTGTATGTTTAAGAAGCTATCAAACTGTTTTCCAATATAGTTGTACCATTTTGGACTCCCAGCAGCAAGTTATGAGAATTCCACTTCTCATGACTATTCTCATTTACACTTTATGTATTCAGTCTTTTAAGCTTTAGACATTCGAGTGTACAGAGTGATATCACATAGTTGTATTCTACATTCTCTGATAATTAATGATTTTGAACATGTTTTTCATGTGCTTATTGATAATTGATTATCCTTTGTTCATGCATTTTGACTAATTTAAAATTGTGTTGTTGACCTTTTTATTATTGAATTAAATTCATCTATTCTGAATATGTTTTTATCAGATATACCTACTACAAATATTTTCTCTCAGTTTCTGGTGTGCCTTTTTATGTTCCTTACAATGTTCTTTGAAGAGCAGAAGGTTTTAACTTTAATGAATTCCAATTTAACTTTCTGTTTCCTTATTTAGGTTTTTCTTCCTTTTCCCTTGAGAACTCTTGCCAACTGGAAGTTTACAAAGATATTTTACTATGTAGTTGTATAAAAGTTTCATAGTTTTCACTTTTTTATTAATATCTATAATGTTTAATTTTATAAGGACAGTATATAGCTTTATTATTTTCAATGTGCTTATCAAATCATTGTATCATTTCTTAAGTTGTTGCATCATTTGTTAAAAAGACACTCTATCCCCTTGGGCACCTTTCCTTAAAATCAACTGATCTGGTATGTCTTGTTTACAAATTGTTGTTTAATTTATTTGTCTACACTTATGCCAGGACTATACTGTCTTTATTGTAAGATGATAATAAGCTTTGACGTTATGCCATTTAAGGACTCTATTTTTTTTGTAATGCTCCTGACTTTTCTTGTCAAGTTTATATCAAAAACTATATTTCAAATGCAACTGATTACAAAGATATTGATAATGATAATGAAACAGATAAAGTTGTTTTTTAATTTTAAAAAGGTATATTATTTTGAGATCTAGTCAAATTCTTGGAAGATTTACAAATATGCATTTAGGAGCACCATGGCTCCTTCAACTTGGCTGTCCTCCTTGCTCTACTTGGCTCTTTATTAATGCTTTACCTACTCCTAACTTGCAATTGTTTTATCTCCCACTTAAGAAACCATGCACTTTTATATGTTACACTCCTCATCCCTAATTCTGAACTTAGAAATGATCCAAAGTTTATCTTGACCAATTATAGAAAGTGACAGCCAATTATAGAAAGAGACTCTCTATAGATATAAATATACACAGTATAATGACAGAACAGTGCCAGAAAAATTAAGTCATATGTCGAAGTCTACCAATGTGTCTGCATATATCACCACACTATCTCTATCGTCTGAAAATGGCATCTGTGAGCATTTTTTGAGATGCTTTTCAAATATCATCTAAATTTCAATTAAAAAAATAAGCTCAGTGAACTCCAAACACTAAAGTTGTATATATATTCTTAAATTTTTACTTTATTCTGTTTCGCTTCTTTGAATTTTGGTGTTGAAAGGGCTTTAAGAGATTGATATCCTGTTCCGTTTTTTGAATGAGAAAACCAAGCCATCAAACAGTGTCCTGCCTGTAGCCACAGAAATTATTCATTCATATCAGAGCTACAACTCAAAAGCCCAATGCTTTGCTAATTTTTATTTTTATTTTCAGTAGAAATTCTCCTTTACTCCTCTTATAAGACATGGTATATTTAATTTTTAAATAGGCTTATGTTTTTTAGTTTTATATATCTAAGACCCGATTTTTCCAGATGTCTTCTTTCTTCAAAATTTCCCTCTGTTTGCTAATACACCTGATATTTTCAGCCTCGTTCCCCAGAGCTCCCTACCCCTACCCCATCTCACATTTGATTTTTATTCTGTCTGGTTCCATCTCTCTGTCTCTCTTTCTCTCTCATCAATTCAATTTCCATAATTCATTTGTGTCTCTTTTCCTTCCTCAACATATTTTTGTTTTATTCTTACTTCTTATTTTCTCTTTATTCTTTTAAAACTGATCTTAATAACCTCTACCTCTTCCTCAGCATTCCTATTCATCTTGTCACACTCTGTATTTTTTCCTTCCTTTTGAAAAAAAAAAAAAGCTTATTTATTTATTTTGAGAGAGAGAGAGAGAGAGAGAAAGAGAGAGGAGCAGAGAGAGTGGGAGAAAGAGAATCCCAAGATCTCACAAACCATGAGATCATGACCTGACCTGACATCAAGAGTCAGGTGTTTATGTGGCGGTTCCTCAGGAAACTAACAATAGAACTCCCCTATGACCCAGCAATAGCACTGCTAGGAATTTACCCAAGGGATACAGAAATGCTGATGCATAGGAGCACATGTACCCCAATGTTCATAGCAGCACTCTCCACAATAGCTAAAACATGGAAAGATCCTAAGTGTCCATCAACAGATGAATGGATCAAGAAGATGTGGTTTATCTATACCATGGAATACTACATGGCAATGAGAAACAATGAAATCTGGCCATGTGTAGCAACATGGATGGACCTTGAGGGTGTTATGCTGAGCGAAATAAGCCAGGCAGAGAAGGACAAATACCATATGTTTGCACGTATAGGAGGATTAGGAGGAACTTGACGGAGGAACAGGGGGGAGAAGAAGGGGGGAAATGGTGGGGGAAAGGGAGAGAGGCAAACCATGAGAGACTCTTGAATGCTGACAAAAACTGAGGACTGATGGATGTGGGGGGGGAGGGGGGATGGGCATGGAGAACACTTGTGGGGATGAGCACTGAGTGTTATGTGGAAACTAATTTGACGATAAACTATTTGTAAAAAAAAAAAAAAAAAAGAGTCAGGTGTTTAACCAACTGAGTCACCCAGGCGTCCCAGATGATTTTCCTCCTGTAATTCTGTTTCTATCAGATCATTTATAGCCCTTTATATTTTTAATTGAGATATAATTGACATATAATATTATATAATGTGAAGCATACAACATAAGGATTTGATATTTGTATATATTGTGAGATGATCACCACAATAAGTCTAGTTAACATCCATAACCACACATAGTTACTAATTTTTTTCTCATGGTAAGAACTTCTCCTCCTTCTGCACACTCAACAGTAACAATGGTGAGAGTTCTGGCTGGCAGGGTGAGGTTTTCAAGAGCCCCAAAGACGGTGGTAGGAGGCAGGGACTGGCTGATAGGGTGGAACCCATGAGGGCAGCACTTGGTCTTTGCCTCCTTACCAGTTCACTTCTCCCAGCCCATGTCTGGAGGATTCATGTGCCCTCACACATGTACTGTCACATGAAAAGGATATGCATGATGTGATGAGTTGAACAAAGCCAGGAATAATCTATAATGAGGATGAACTGAGTCAAGATGCTGGCCAATGTGCAATATGCCTGGAAGAAATGCGGAGGGAGGTACTAGTATAGGGTTGCCTTGCCTGTTCACATATTGTTAAGGTTGCACTGGTTTAAAATAAATAGTTCTTATTCTGAGCATCATTCACATGTTGTAACCACTTCACATTTTACAGTTATTCTTGTCTTTTCAAGAGACTTGAAAGCCTGAGAGGATGTGTGGACCTGTCCCTGTGGCAAAACAAATACAAACATAAAAATACAGGTCTACTTGGCCCGACATCCGAGTCCTGAGAGACTCATGCAGAGACCATCCAGCATACAGGTAAGACTCTCCTGCTGAACAGCCAGGGGCCCTTTGGCCAAACATATGCCACAGTCACAGGGAATGGACCAGAATCTCCATTGAGGGCCCAGGGTATGACTCTAAGACATTCACATGGAATGCAGCCCATGGAGGGCTCAGAGTAAAAATAGAGCAAAGGTGTGAGAATAGATAGAGGGAGGGCCAGAGGTGTGCATCAGGCATAAGAATGAGATCATGTGGAGAGTGACTTGACTAGCACTGTCCTCCCCAGCTTGCTGACTGACAACTCAGGAATGAGAAACCCCTGTGGGCTTTGGCAAACGATGCCATCTTTAAATTCCACCTGAAAGCCCTGTCTGCAAGAAGCCTGCCCAGATTTTTCCTTCAGCATCAGAGGGAAAGACCTGGCTCTGGGTGTGTGCCCTGCCCTTGCCATCAGTCCGGAGGGCAGCAGTGATACAGCTGTAGCAGGGATGTGTTCGTGGCTGATGGGCAAGGATTTGGAAGTGGGACTTGGTGCAGTATTCCATCCAGAGGTCTGTTCTGTGCAGACCATATCCTGGAGCATCCTGCCCACATGAAAACCTGCTGTTCTCCCACATCAAAGGGTCTCTATTAGTAGAAGGGAGGGAGGTCAACTGGATACCCATGCCTGTGCATACCCTAGCCAGCCAAGCAACACCATGTGCTCCGGGATGGAAGAGCCAGGTTTCCTCGGGGATATTAGACCCAGAGAGCCTTCAATTTCCTTAGGCACTGACTGGGTCACTGACACCATTCATACAGCCATGGCTGTGTAAGTGCCAGCCCCATGCTCCTGGAACGTGAATGGACACATGGCTAGAAAAGCAGCAATGGCATGGGGATGAATATGAGCAGTGCCAAAGTTATGCATCTCCAAAGGGAATGGCACCCATCTAGGAAAGAGATATCTTTCTTAATTAAATATCGACTCAGACAAGAGGGTGGAGGCCTTTCTCAAACCTCTGGCTTGCCTACACATAAGCATTATCC
Organism: Hyaena hyaena; assembly: GCF_003009895.1. Classification (NCBI taxonomy): domain Eukaryota; kingdom Metazoa; phylum Chordata; class Mammalia; order Carnivora; family Hyaenidae; genus Hyaena; species Hyaena hyaena. The sequence continues at coordinate 3,067,318 of NW_024080732.1, read as the reverse complement.
ACTGGGCACCTGCAGATATACTCAGCCTGGGGATGTCCACAAATTCTGAATCCCTACCAGAACTGTACCAGACTCCCCACTTGCTAAGAAAGATATGACTGTGACAAGGTTCTGGGGAGAATCATATTGCCAAAAAAGAGCAATTATTTACTAGTGCTATCATGACCTGGTAAGCAACAAGGACTATGGGACAGAGGGTCAGCTGATCTCTGGGACATCAGACTCTGAGAGCCCTCTTTTGACTCAGGAAATGACTGGAAACTCCCCTCCAATCCTTGGAATTTGGTTGTGGACACGGCAGCCCCCTGGCCTCGGTGGGTGACTGTGACCACGTGAGAAAAGCAGCAACGGGTTAGGAAGTTGGGTCCCTGTTCTGCATTCCAATGGGCATGGGCTAAAGAAAAAAAAAAGGAGAGATCTCTAACATCCCTTCATCTTCTCCCACACAAGAGGCAGGATCCTCCCCTAACCACTGGCTTCAACTACCCTCAAGCATTCTCCCTGGGGTATCTTCACACACCCTTGGTGTGGGGTGGCCATAAATTCTAAAACGAACTTGAGGAGGACCCAAAGTAAAACCTTTATCGCCATCCAAAGGACACCGCCAAGTCCCCAAGTTGAAAGAAGATATTACTCTAAGACACTGGCTCTGGATAAACTCCATGCAGAAACTCTTAGAACAACAACAACAACAACAACAAAAAGGCTAAGTGGTGGAAACAAAGACACAGACTCTCAGAGTTCTTCATCACCCCTTAGATTTGGAGAATGTTGAGAATGAAGTACCCAGCACAGGCTCCTATCAATCTGCTTGGATCAAGGCATAGAAATGCTCATGGGCTTAGGCAAAGGGACCCCTCTGAAAAGGCACACCTGAAAGCCCTGTCAGCAAGAAGCCTCCTTTCATTCTTTTGGAGCCAGAGGTTTCTGGTGATGTCTGTGCCTCCAACTTTTTGTAGCAGTTGATGGAAGCAGCAGTATTTGAGGTGTTGGTCACTATTCAGTCCTACCAGCTCTTGCTCAGGAGTCTGGAACCAGGACTTTGTTCCCTATTCCTGGAAAAGTCTCTTCCTTTACTGACCATAGCCTGGTCCATACTGCCCACACACAAACTGTGCTTCCCCAATGACAGCAACTCAGTCATCCAGCTCAGCAAGGAAAGATGACTCCCCTTACCTCCCATACCACAGCAAGCCAAGCAACAAGCATTCCGGGACTAAAGGCCATCTTTCCTTATGAAATCAGAGCCTGACAGCTCTCCCTGAGCATAGGAGCAAAGCGGGAGTTTGATGCCTAGCCAGGGGTACCAGCTGAGTGAGTGATGGCTCCGTGGCTCCCAAGGGAAGGAAGAGTCAGAAATGAAGCAAGGGGAAGGAACTGGGCCCAAGGGGGAGACCAAAGTTTGACATTTCCAGTGGGAATTAGGACCCACTTGGAAAGAAGATGTCTTCTTTCATTGCCCCTTGGCCAAAAGGAGGCCAGCTCCCTGCCCAGATATCTGGCCTAGACTTCACACAAACATCCATTCAGGGGCAACTACAAATCCCTGGGCCTATCCAGAGCCACATACTTCCACTACACAATGATTTCATGCTGACAGAGCCCTGTGGGAAAATCTCTCCTGTGGTCACAAGGACTAGGGCAGACTGCCCGGTGGAAGGCAGAGAATATGATTGTGAGATACAGACTTGCACGGATTGTGTGAAGAGGCCTGTTTCTAAAAACAAGCAAAGATGTGTGTTGGGGATAAGGAGGGCCAGGGCTCTTCAGAGATAGGAGAGGGATTTATATGGAGAAAGAAGTGCCCAGCACCTGCTCCTGGCAAACTGGCTATGAGAAAAAGAAGAAATGCCTGAGGACTTCTGCAAAAGAGGTCTCTAGAGTCTGCATCTGGGAGCCCAGTGAGCAACCAGTCTGCCTTCTTCCTTCAGAAGGACTTACATAGCCCTGGGGCTTTGTCTGCTTCTCTTATTTTCCCAGCACTGAATGGAGTGAGCAGTGATAGTACTGTACCCATGAGATGCCCCCAGCTGTTGTTGCCAAGTATGGAAAGGGGCACTGGGGCCATCTTCCTGTAAAGGGATCTTTCTGGGCTGACCAGCTACTAGAGCCTGCCGCAGGTGTGAACAGTTTGCTTTTCAGAAGGAAGACCCCTCCATCAAGCAAGCAATGAGGCAAACTGGCTCCCCTCCCCCCACCCCTTGCAACCAACAGCTAATCACCAAGCTCATGGATTGGAGGGCTCTTCTCCTTTTGGGTATCCCATGCTCATGGCTGTCACTGAGTGAGGGACTGAGTGGGCACCCAAAGCCTGTCCCTTGGTGCCATCTGCTTGAGTGCCAGCTCCATGGCTCATAAGGGTGAACAAAGACTGAGTCAGAGAGACAGTAAAGTGAAAGGCACTGGCTGAAGCCAGGACCAAAGGGAGTTCGATATGTCCACCCAATGGGAATGGGACTGGTGTGAAAAGGACCTGTTCAACCTCCTTTCTCCTAGGCCCAGCAAGGAGGCCAGCTCCACTCTAATATGCTGGCCCAGCCTCCACCCTGACAGTTCTCGGCCGGACTCCTTCAAATGGCCTAAGGCTCTGCATGTCCATGGAGTCCTGAAACCAAAATTCAGGGGCCCCTTTGGCTCACTCTGACCCACAGAAACTAGTGCTGGTCTGCATTGGACATCGGCAAGCCTGAGCTATTCTTCTCACAGACAGAATTGTATGGACCCCGAGGTGAACCTTGATGGATAATAAAGCACTCTCATGAAACTTTATACTCCTAGGTTTGGGGATCTTTACTAGGGATGAGAATTGCATGATGCTTAGAGAACACTGACAAGCACAAGAGAGGAGCAAGCAGGCTTAACCAGGAGTCAGAAAAGTCTTTTGTGGGCATCGGCTACAAGACTACTCCGGAGGATGCCCCTTGGAGCCCTGTGAGCAAGAGATCCTCATTCTTTCTCAGCAGAGAGAGGGAAACTCTCTGTTTGGTGTGTTTCTGCCCTTTGAATCAGTAGATAGGGGCAGCAATGTCTCTGAGGTATGAAGAAGGTGCTTCCTTGCAATGATCAAGAGGTGGGAACGAGGCCTTTGTGCTTTATTTTTTCAAAAGGTGTTTTGTGCACTGATCACGTCATGCAGCAAACTGCACAGGCACAGACTGACCATTCTTCTGAATGAGGGTGTCCTCGTCAATTAGGAGTGGGAGTCAAGGTGGCTACCCATTCCCTGGTTACTGTCGCCTGCTAAGCACTGAGGGCTCAGGGACAGGAGTGCTAGCTGTCTTCTCAGACATCAGTATCTTAGAGCCCTGCATTGGGTCAGGAACTGCCTGGAAACTCACCTCCAATCCATGGACAATTGGTTGTGTATGGGACAGACCCAAGGCCTTGGTGTGTGAACTAAGACCCCGTTAGAAAAGCAGCAAAGAGGGGCGCCTGGGTGGCTTAGTCGGTTGGGCGTCCGACTTTCGCTTAGGTCATGATCTCACAGTTCGTGGGTTCGAGCCCCACGTCAGGCTCTGTGCTGACTGCCAGCTCAGAGCCTAGAGCCTATTTCAGAGTCTGTATCTCCCTCTCTCTGACCCTCCCCTGCTCACGCTGTCTCTCTCTCTCTCCTAGAAATAAAATAAAATAAAATAAAATAAAATAAAATAAAATAAAATAAAATAAAATAAAAAGAAAAGAAAAGCAGCAAAGAGTTAGTGACGACTCCCAGGCCAGTCAAAGTTCTGGGTTCAAATGGATGTAGGTCAAATCAAGGAAGGAGATGTCTATCTTCCCTACCATCTTCCCACACACAAGGCAGGATCCAGCCCTATCCTCTGGCTGAGCCTGCCCACAAGTCTCCTGCCTCGGCGCCTTCACACACCATAGGTTTGTCGATGGTCACATTGTTCTCAAATCAGACTGAGAGTGTCCCATTGCAATATCTCTCTTACCATCACAGACACTCCAGCAGGCTCACAAGCTGAAAGAAGAGAATATTCCTCTAAGACAATGGCTCTGAATACATTCCATTCAGAACCTTATTCAAAAAATTTCAGGGTAATGGGTGGACATGGAGACACAGAAGGCCAGAGTTCTTCATCACACATAAGATGTGAGAAATGTTGAGATGGAAGTACCCAGCACAAGCTCCTATCAACTTGTTGTATCCAGAATAAGAAATGCTTGTAGGGTTAGGCAAAGGGAAACCTGTGAACCACTATACCAGGATTCCTGTCAGCTAGAAGTCTGCATTTTTTCCTCAGGAGCCAGAGGTTTCTGGCTATGTCTCTCCCTCCTGCTTTTCTAAGAGTTGATGGAGGTATCAGTGTTGAGCTGTAGATACTGGGTTCTCCTGGCTGTTGCTCAGGAGTTTGGAATGAGTACTTTTTTCCCCTGCTCCTCAAAAGAGCTTTCCCTCTGTTGACCCCATACTGACCCATATCGCCCATGTGCAAAGGTGTCATGCTTCTCAGAATAAAGGCAACTCAGTCATCCAGGTCAGAGAGGAAGGCTACCTAGGCTTCCCCTTCCAGACCCTAGCAGGCCAATCGCCACACACTCAGGACTAAAGGCCTTCTTTCCTTTGTTTGATGGGCCAGAGCTCTTCCGAGATTGGAATGGGAATTCTATTATCTTTTTCCCTGGCTTTGGGAAGAAACACCCAAAGGCTTAGGGATAAAGTGCCCTCTAGTGACTGCATCTGGGAGTCCTGAAAGCAACAAGCCGGTCTCCTTTCTTCACAAGGACTTAGAGAGCCCTGGATTTTGTCTGCTTTTCTCATGGTTGAATGGAGGCAGCAGTGACAGTGCTGTAGCCTGCAGGTGCCCCCAGGTCTTACCCCAATGTGTGGAAAGGGGCATTGGGGCCCTCTTCTTGTAAGGGCTCTTACTGGGCTGATCAGCTTCTGGAGCCTCCTGCTCCTGTGTGAACTGTCTGCTTTTCAGAAGGAAGTCCCCTCCATCAGGCAGAGCAATGAGCCAAGCTGGTTCCCTTCCCTCCACCTCTTGCTACAAACAGTCAACCACCAAGTTCAAGGATAGGAGGGCTATTCTCCTTTGGGGTAGCTAATACTCAGTGGTGTCACTCAGCACGGGATTGGGTGGGTAGCACATGCTGCCCTCTTGGTGTCTGCTGAGTGAGTGCCAGCTCCATGGCTCCTAAGGGTGAACAATGCTTGAGTCATAAAGACATTAAGGGAAAGGGAATGGCTGCAGCCAAGACCTAAGTGTGCAATATTTCCAACCAATGGGAACGTGATCTGTATGGATGGGACATGTTAAACTTCATTTCTCCATGGCCCTGCATGAAGGTCAGCTCGAGCCTAATACCTCTGGTCCATCTTCCACACAAACAAAACTTATTGGACCCCTTTCCATGCCCTATGTCTCTGGATGTCCATGTAGTCCTAAAACTAATATGCTGGCCCCTTTACCTCAAACCTGTCCCACAGTCACAAGGGCTGGTCCACATTGGATATTTGCAAGGCAGATCTATTACTGTGCAAGACTGATTTGTATGGAGCCCAAGACAAACCTTGATGGATAAAAAGCAATGTCATGAGAATTGATAAGCCTAGGGCAACAGTTCCTCATGACGGATGATGCTTCGAATAAACTTACTAGCACAATATATTAGCAAGCTGGCTTGCTTAGAAATCAGAAGACCTTTTATGAGATATGGCTACAGGAGTTGTCCAAAGGGAGCCACTTGGAGCCCTGGGAGCAAGAGACCCGCATTATCCCTTCAGAAGTCGAGGGAAAGGGTGGCCTTCTGCATGCTTCTGCCCATGATATCAGGAGATAGGGGCTCTAGGGACAGTGAGATAGGAAGAATGTGCTTCTGTGGGAGGATCAAGTGGTGGGAACAAGGCCTGGTGCAGGAAAGATTCCAAAGCTCACATCCTTTTTGTGCGCTGGTCAGGTCATGGAGCATGCTGCACATTGCACAGTTTGACTCTTCCACACGAGGGCATATCCATCAATTGGGTTAGGGGTCCATGTGGCTGCCCATTCCCATGATACAGTAGCATGTTATGAACTGAGGGCTTAAGGACAGAATGTATAGCTCTTTGCAGCGATATCAGGCTCTGAGAGCCTTGCCTTGACTCAGGAATGTTCTGGGACCTACATGTCCATCCCTGCAACTTGCTTGCTTACAGGACAGCCCCAGGGTCTTGGTGTGTGAAGTGAGGTCAAGTAAGAAAGGCAGAAATGAGATAAGAATGACTACCAGGTGAGTTAACGTTCTGCCTTCAAAAGGCCACTGGTCAAATCGAGGAAAGAGATATCTATCTTCCCTCACCCTCTAAGCACACATGAAGCAGGATCTACCCCTAACTTCTGGCTGAGCCTGCCCACAAGTATTTTCCCCGAAACCCTTCACACACCCTAGGTTTGGAGATGGTCACATAATTCTGAAACCAACTTGAGAAGGGCCATTGCAATTCCTATATCATAACCACGAGCACACCACCAGACTCTGGTGCGGAAAGAAGTGGATACTATTCAAAGACACTGGCTCTGATAAATTCCATGCAGCACCAGTCTTCAAAAAAACGGTAAGCGGTGGACATTGAGACACAGACTGCCAGAATTCTTCCTCCTATGTGAGATGTGGAGAATTTTGTGACTAAGTTCCCAGCATGGTCTCCTATCAACCTGGTTGAACCCCGAATAAAAAGCGCCTGTGGGCTTCAGCAAAGGGAGCCCTCTGAAGGAATACATCTGGGAGCCCTGCAATCTGGTTGTAGGAGACAGAGATTTCTGGCTATGTCTGTGCCTCCCACGTGTTCTATCAGTTGATGTTGGCCCTTGTTTTGAGCTCTAGGTATTCAGTTCTCCTGGCTTTACTCAGGAGGTTGGAACTAGAAAATCATTCCCTGTTCCTGGAAAGGGCTTCCCCTGGGCACACCATTTCCTTGTCCATACTGCTCATGTGCAAACTGTCTGCTTCTCAGAATGAAGGCAACACAGTCATCCAGGACAGTGAAGCAAGCTGGCTCTCCTTCCCCTTCCATACCACAGCAGGCCACTCACCAATCTTCCAGGAAGTAAAGTCCATCTTTTGTTTGTTAAGAGGCTGAGAGCTCTCACTGAGCACAGGAGTAGAGTGGGCATTTGATGCCTCCCTGGGTGAGCTACCTGAGTTTCTGATAGCTCCATAGCTCCTAAGCTAGAAAGAAAAAAAGTTGGAAATGCAGCATGGTGAAGAAAATGGGCACAAGGAAGGCCAAAGCTCAAGGCATCCAGTGAGAATTGGGATCCACTTGGAAAGAAGGTGTCTTACTTCGCTTGCCCTTGGCCCTAAAAGGCCAGCTCTGTGCCCAAATCTCTCACTCAGCTGACACACAAACATTCTCTGCTGGGACCCTTGCATTGGCCTGGGTCTCTGAATGACCACAAGCTTCTGGAGCTCAATGAATTAATCAAGATGGAGCCCTGTGGCCAAAATCTCTCTTATAGTCCCCAGGACTGAGTCAGACTCCCAGGTGGAAGGCAGAGGATATGACCGTAAGACACCGACTCTGAACGGATGGTGGGAAGAAGCTTGTGTCTACAGGAGAGCAAAGATGTGTAAAGGTGGATAAGGAGGGTCAGAGCTCTTCTGAGATTGAAAGGGGGAATTGTGTGGAGAAGGAAGGGTCTCGCCCCAGTTCCTGGCACCTCGCCTAAGGGAAGAAGAAACACCAGAAGCGTTAGGCAACATCGCCATCTAGTGGCCCCATCTGGGCGTCCTGAAGGCAACAAGCCTGTCTCCACCCTTCACAGGGACAGAGAACCCTGCACTTTGTCAGCTGCACTTTGTCAGCTTTTCCTGCTTTTCCCATGATTGAACGGAGTGGGCAGTGACAGTGCTGTAGCTTTCAGTTGGCCCCAGGCCTTCCTCCAAAGTGTGGAAAGGGGCATTGGGGCCGTCTTCCTTTAAAGGGTTCCTTCTGGGCTCATCAGCTTCTGGAGATTCCTGCTGCTGTGTGAGCTGTCTGCTCTTCAGAAGGAAGGCCCTTCCATCAGGCAGAGCAATGAGCCAAGCTGGCTTCTCTCCCCCACTCTTTGCCACCAACAGCCAATCATCATGCTCAAGGACTGGAGAGCTATTCTCTTTTGGGATAGCCAATGCTAATGGCTGTCACTGAGCACAGAACTGAGAGGGAACCCAACGCCCACCCCTTCGTGCCCGCCGAGTGGGTGACAGCTCCATGGCTCCTAAGGTTAAACAAAAAGACTGAGTCAGAATTAAAGGAAGGGGAATGGCTCCAGCCTGGACCAAAGTGCATTCAATATTTCCAACCAATGGGAATGTGATCAATGTGGAAGGGATGTGTTAAACTTGATTTTCCCTACTCATGGAGGCCAGCCCACGCCCCCCAATACCTCTGGCCCAGCTTCCACACAAACAGTTCTTAGCTGGACCCCTTCAAATGGCCTAGGGCTCTGGATGTCCATGGATTCCTGAAACCAAAATGCCTTTGGCTCAATCTGTCCCACAAGTCACAATGGGTGTTCCACATTGGACATTTGCAAGCCGGTGCTATGAGTCTGAGGAACTGAATTTGTGGAGTCACAAGAGGAAACATGGTAGAGAATAAAGCAATGTCATGAAACTTGTTCCACCGAGGCCGAGTTCTTCCTTAAGGTTGAGATTTGGGTAATGTTTAGAACAGTCTGACCTGCACAGTATATTAGCACACTGGCTTGTTCGGGCATCAGAAGAATCCTTTGTTGGCTTGGCTATGGGAATACCTCAAAGGATGCCCCTTGGAGCCCTGTGACAAAGAGACCTACATTATCCCTTAAGAAATAGAGGGAAGCTTTGGCTTCTGTTGTCGTCAGCTCATCCTGTCAGTAGATAGGGGCAGCAGTTATTCTGAGTCAAGAATAATATGCTTCCCTGTGATGATCAGTAGGTTTGAACGAGGCTATGGTGTGCATCATATATTCAAAACGCTGTTTGTGTGCTTATCAGTTCACGAAGCATGTTGCACATTCACAGTCTGTCTTTTTCTCCAAATCAGGGTATCTTAGTCAATTAGGGTCCGGGGTTCATGTGGCTGCCCATTCCCACACTACTGTGGCCTGCTATGCACTGTGGACTCAGGGACAGGCATGCTAGCTGTCCTGTCAGGTATCCAGCTCTGAGAGAGTTCTGGATTGACTCCCATAAGGCCTGGAAACCTGAACTCCAAACCTTGGACCTTGGTCGGAACGGGACAGCTCCTTGGTCTTGGTGTGTGAACTGAGAAGAAGTAAGAAAAGCAGCAATGGAGTTGGAATCACTATGAGGTGAGTCATGGTCCTGCATTTCAAATGGGCATATGTCATATCTAGGATAGATATCTACCTTTCCTTTCTCTTGTCCCACGTGGGAGGCCAGATCTGTCCCTAACCAGTGGCTTAGCCTACCCACCTCCAAATACCCTAGGGTTTTGGTCAGATACACATTTCTGATATTAAATGGAGAGGGGCCCTAGCAAAACCTATATCACCATAGCATGGCCACCATCAGACTCCAACTTGAAGGAACACAGTATATCTCTCAGACACTGGATTTAAACAAAAAAAACACTTTTTTTTCCAAAAAGAGAGCCATGTTGTGTAAATGGTGATGCAGAGAGCCAGTGTTCTTCCTGAGAGCTGACATATGCAGAATGTTGAGAGAGAAATAACCATCACAATCTCCTATCGCCCTGGTTGTATCAGGAATAAGAATTAGCTGTGGGTTTAGGCAAAGGATCACTCATGCAGAACCTTCTCATCAAGAAGCCTGCAGTCTTTCTTCAGGAGCCAGAGCTTTCTGATTTTGTCTGTCCCTTCCAGTATTTCTGTGAGCTGTCGAAGGCAGCAGTGTATGAGCTGTAGCTATTGGGTTCTGCTGGCTCTTGCTCAGGAGTCTGGAACAAGGACTTCATTCCCTATTCTTGGAGAGGACTCTTCCCGTGCTGACCCACGCCTTGTTCATACTGCCCATCGGCACACATTCTCAGAATGAAGGCAACTCAGTCAAGTAGGTGAGTGAAACAAGGTCGCTCCTTTTCACCTTCTATACCAGAGCAGGCCAAGCACCACCCACTCAGAGGCCATCATTCCTTTGGTCTGGCAGAGCCTGAAAGTGCTCACTAAGCACAGGGACAGAGTGGGAGTCTGCGGTCTACCCCAGGGTGCCAGCTGAGTGAGTGACAGTTCTGTGGCCCCTATGTGTCAACAAAAATGTGTTTTGAAACACAGCCATGGGAAGAAAATGGCTGGACCGAAGCGTGACATTCCCAATGGGAACTGGATCAATCTGGAAAGGAGGTATCTCACTTCATTTCTTCTCAGCCCATCAAGGAGGCCAGCTGTCTCCTGCAACCTCTGGCCCAGCATACATACAAACATTCTCCACTGGGCATCTTCCAATGAACCAGGCCTCTTGATGTCCATATACTTCTGAAACCAAATGAAGGGGTGGCCCTGTTACAAAACCCATTGCACACTCACAAGGACTTCACCACTCTCCACGTGAAAGCAGAGAGAGACTCACTTGGAATGAACCCAAAGGAGAAGCTACTTTGAAAATAGGGTAAAGGGGTTCAAAATTAGAGTTGGCATGCTGGAGTTCTTTATTAGAAATGAGAACAGGAGACTGTTGCAAATGAAGTGAGCAGTGCAACCTTTTGGCAAGTTGACTGTCTCAGGTATTACAAACAGCCATGGGCTTTGGTAAAGGCACCTCTCTCCAGGCCACACCTGAAGCACTGTCATCATGAGGCCTCCATGATTCCTTTAACTGGAGAGGGAAAGCCCTGGCTTTGGATGTCTTTCCTGCCATCCCAATGGCAGGTGGGGGCAGCAGAGATGTAGCAGGGCATATGTGGAGCATTGGGGTATTGGGTTTGTTAGGTGTGTGGTGTATGGAAAGGGTGTGTGCATGTGGTTTGTGAGCAGTATGTCTCTGGTGTATGTGTGGTGTGTGCATTTCTGTGCATGGTGTATGTGAAGTGTGTGTCGAATATATGTGCTGTATAGGTAGTGCAGTGTGTGTGTGGTGTTTGGACTATGTGATGGATACTTTCTGTATGGATATAGTGGGTTGGGTATGTTACATGTAAATTATGTGTGTCATTTATATATGGGGTGTGTCTCCAAAGCACTCCCCATTTAAGCAGTATAAAAGTGTTGTACACAGGAGGTTTGAATGTGTGTGGAATGAATTTGTTGTGCCATGTTTTGTCTGGGTGTGATATGTTTGGTGTTTATGTGTTACCTAGGCACTGTGGGAGGTTGAAGTGTGGTGTGTCAGTGGTAGGTGTGTGGAGTGTGTTTGGTGTGTAGACACTGGTGAGTGTGGGCTAATTGTTGGTTATAATGCGGTGTATGTGAAACAAGATGATAGTCTAGTGTGTTTGTTGGGAGGCGGTGTCTCAACAAGATTGTTTCACAGGGTTGAGGACATAGCACTTTCCTTAGCTTTCTTCATACAGGTTTTCAAACACTTCTAATGTAGTGGAACAAGATGTTAGTTGAAAGATGGTTTCTCCATGGTTTTATTTCAAGGAGTTTAGTGTAACTGGGTATTGTCATTATACATTTAGGCTTAGATTTTCAAACACTTCCCAGGTCGGGGAAGAAGAGGATAGTTGAAAGATGCTTTCTGCACACTGTTTGTTCACAGAGTTGAGTATATGGCTCTTTCCTTAGTCTTCCCTGCATAAGTGTTGAAACACTTCTCACTCAATGAAACATGATGTTAGTTTAAACATGGTTTCTCCATATTATGCTAAGTGAAATAAGTGAAGCAGAGAAAGACAGATACCATATCTTTTCATTCATATGTGGATCAGGAGAAACTTAACAGAAGACCATGGGGGAGCCGAAGGGGTAAAAAAAAACAGTTATGGAGAGGGAGGGAGGGAAACCGTAAGAAGCTCTTAAATACTGAGAACAAACTAAGGGTTGATGGGGGGTGGGGGAGAGGGAGAAATGATGATGGGCATTGAGGAGGGCACGTGTTAGGATGAGCACTGAGTGTTATATGGAAACCAAGTTGACAATAAACTATTTTTTAAAAAAAAGAAATAAATAAAATAAAAATGGTTTCTCCACACTGTTGTATCACAGTGTTTAATATAGCACAACTCTAGGCAGTTGGCATAGAATTAGCCACTTACATTTCAACCACATCTAAGGCAGTGAACCAAAATGTTAGTTGAAAGGTCATTTCTCTATGGCTTTTTTTTTCAGAGTTAGGTATATGTCACTTTCTTCATAGTTGCCTGCATAGGTTTTCTAAAGCTTTTCACATAGTGAAACAATAAATTAGTTGAAAGATGGTTCCTCCACAATGTTAGTTCACAACAATGAGTATATGCCATTCCTCTCTACCTTCTGCATAGGTTTTGAAGGACTTATGTAGTGAAACAAGAGGTTATTTGAAGCACAGTTTTCTCCACAGTATCATTTAACAAAACTGAGTATATGGCACTTTTCTTATAATTCTTCACACACGTTTTCAAACATGTCTAAGTGTCTATAGTTGAAAGACAGTTTCCCCACGGTGTTTTTTTCACAGAGTTGATTATGGCCCTTTCCTTAGAGTTCTCTGTAAAGGTTTTGAGAAACTTCTAACTCTGAAACAAGATGTTAGTTGAAAAACGGTTGTATTTCAAACAGTTGAGCATATAGCACTCTCATTACACATTTTGGCCTAGATTTTCAAACACTTCTAACTCAGTGAAGAAGACTTTTGGTGAAAGAAGCTTTCCCGACTGAGTTATTTCACAAAGTTGGGTCTATGACACTTTCGTTGTCATTGCCACATAGTTTTTCAAACACTTCAAACCGAGTGAACAAGAAATTAACTTCTTGACAAATGTGTTTGCAAAGTGTTCCCTTCCCCTCCCGCCCACACACAAAGTTGAGTATAGGGGACTTTTCTTTAGTGTTCCTTACTTAGGTTTTCAAACACTTCTCAGTCAATGAAACACAATATTAGTTTGAAAATGCTTTCTTCACAGTGTTGTTTGGAAAAGAGTGAGTATGTAAAACAGAGTTGAGTATAAGTTGAAAGATGGTTTCCACACAGTGTTTCATAGAGTTGAGTATATGTCACTTTCCATGTAGGCCCCACATGGGTTTTCAAACACATGGGTTTTCAGGAACTTACTGAAAGCAGATGTTAGTTGAAAGATGGTTTCACTACACTGTTGTTTCACAGGGTTGAGTTCATGACAGTTTCTTATCACACTGTTGTTTCACAGGGTTGAGTACATGTCTTTATGGGTCCGCATGGGTTTTCAAACCCATTTAACTTAGTGAAACAAGATTTTAGTTGAAACATGTATTTCCCACAGTGTTGTTTCACAGAGTTTAGTATGTGGCACTTACCACATAGGCCGCGTATAGGTTTTCATACACTTCTAACTTTGTGAAAGGAGATGGCAATTGAAAGATGGTTTCAACTCGGTGTTATTTCAATGTTGACTATAGGGCACTTTCCGTCTAAGCCTCACATAGGTTTTTAAACACTTCTATTTTTGTGGAAAGAATTGGTCATTGAAAATGGTTTCAACTCAGTGTTTAACAAATTTTAGTATATAGCTCTTTCACCATACGTCCCATATAGATTTTCAAACACTTCTAACTTTGTGAAGAGATGATAGATGATAGATGGTTTTAGCTCAGTATTGTTTCAAAAGTTGAGTATATGGCAATTTCAGCATACGCCTTGCAGAGATTTTTCAAGCACTTCAAAATTTGTGAAAGGAGATGGCAATTGAAAGACGGTTTCAGCCAGAGTTCTTTCCCAAAGTTAGGTATATGGCTCTTTCTGCATGGGCCTCGCATAGATTTTCAATCACTTCACACTTTGTTAAACTAGAAGGCAGTGTTGTTTCACAAAGTTGAGTGTATGGCACTTTTCCCTTAGGCGACGCTTAGATTTTCAAACACTTCTAACTTTGTGAAACGAGATGGCAGTTGATAGATGGTTTCAACTCTGAAATGCTTCACAAAGTTGAGTGTACGGCACTTTCCTCATATGCCTGTTCAAACACTTCTAACTTTAGGAGAAGCCATGGTAGTTGAAAGATCATTTCAACTCAGTGTTGTTTCACAAAGATGGGTATACGGCTCTTTCTGTGTATGCCCCACAAATGTTTTCAAACACTTCTACCTTTGTGAAATGAGATGGCAGTTGAAAGATGGTTTCAACTCTGTTGTTTCACAAATTTGACTGTATGGCACTGTCTTCAAAGGCCTCACACAAATTTTCAAACACTTCTAATTTAGTGAAACGAGATGTTAGTTGGAGGATGGTTTTCCCACATTGCTGTTTGTTGAGTATGTGGCACTTAACAATCTAGGCATAGGTTTTCAAGCAGTTCTAACTTTGTGAAACGAGATGGCAGTTGAAAGATGGTTTAAACAGCATTGTTTCACAAAGTTGAGAATATGGCACATTTGCATAGGTCCCGCATAGGTTTTTAAACCGTTCTAACTTTGTGAAATGAGATAGCAGTTGAAAGATGGTTTCAACTCAGTATTCATGCAAAATTTGAGTATATGACACCTTTCTCATATGCCTTTCATAGAGTTACAAACACTTCTAACTTTATGAAAAGAGATGGTAGTTGAAAGATAATATCAACTCTGTGTTGTTTCACAAAGTAGTGTATAAGACACTTACTGTGTAAATCCTGCATAACTTTTCAAACTCTTCTAACTTTGTGAAATGAGATGGCAGTTGAAAGATGGTTTCAACTCAGTCTTGTTTCACAAAATTGAGTGTATGACACTTTCTTCATAGGCCCTGCATAGATTTTCAAACAAGTCTAACTGTGAAAAGAGATGTTAGCTGAAAGATGGTTTCAGCTCAGTATTGTTTCACAAAGTCAAGTATATGGTCCTTTCCACACAGGCTCTGCATGGGTTTTCAAACATTTCTTTGTGAAATGAGATGATAGTTGAAAGATAGTTTTGGGGGAGGGGCAAGATGGCGGAGAAGTAAGGAGCTCCTTACTTGCACTCACGCCCATACCTCACATGTAAAAGATCTGAAGCCATCGAAAACCTTACAAAACCTGAGAGATTGGGAGAAAAAGGACACAGAATCCACTGAGAAAGTCTTACGTGAGTGCAAACTGGGGAAGATAAAATCGGGCCGGGATCGGAGACTCCATGGTGGGAGGCGATCCCCCTCTACCCTCTACCCCCTCTATCCTCTACGGGGAGTGAGAAGGGCAAAAAAAGAGAGTCCGAAACAGAAAACCTCCGCTTGGGGGGAAAAACCTCCGCTCAGGGCATAGAAACACCCTGCGCACCAAATACCTGCACGCCAGGTCCCCTCGCGCCAACTGGTCCCGGAGAGGCTGAGCGCACAGACTGCTCCTTTGTGCTGGCTCCTGGCGGCTGCGCTTCTAGTGTAGCGGCGCGCCTGCTGCCATTGTCCTCCCGGGCGGCTGGGGCCCCTGGAGGAGCCGTGCACGGACACCGGGCATCCGCGCTCCTGGCTGCCTGGAGCTCGAGAGGGAAGGGAAAGGGCTAAAAACTGGCAGATTTGCCTGTGAGTTCGTGTTCCGGGTGACGAGCCATAGAGGGACCTGGTTTTCCCCACTCCAGCGGGCTCCGCGCACCCGGCAGGCAAGCCCCCGCCCATGCGCACCAGCCTGACCCAGAGAAGGAAGCAGCGATTCTGACTCCACCCCCAGAGCCAGGCAGGAGGCCTGGAATTGCCCCGAGGGGGTTGCCTGGGAAGTTGTGTCTAAGGCAATTTCAGCAGGGCATGCGGACTGGGATTTAGAGACTGGGACTGGCCTGGGTTGAAGAGTGCAACTAACTTTGGCTGCTCCCTCTGTATGGGGAGTTTGCACTCCCAAAAAAAACGAGGTGCAGTGCTTGGTTCAAGAATGGACTGGAGCACCGCCACTCTCCTCCTCACAACCGCCAAGGCAGAACTCCCGCCTGATGCATTGGATCACACTACGCCCATCCCTGCTTGAGAGCTGCCCTACTCCCCCCCCCCTGTTTTTTTCCCTCTTCTCTTTCTTTTTTCCCCAGAACACTGATAGGATTAACTCCAGTCACTGGCTTGCTTAAACAATCACAACGAGTCCATTCTGTAGATGTAAATTCTACACCTACCGACATTTTCATCTCTTTCTCTCAGGAGTAATTAGACTATATAGTCTCTCTGGATAACACCAGCATACTTCTCTCACCTATCCAACCATATTCTACCCTTTAGCTCTTTGAAAAAGGCTTCTTATCCCTTCTACCTGTTCATTCTGTTTCCAACTTTGCCTCATCCCCGCCCTGTCTTCTCTCTGTTTCTCTATGCTCTTCAACCAGCACTGCATACACCTGGCTATTTAACTCTAGCTGGGAAATCCGGTTATATGCTTTAAACCGTTCTTTGTCCTTCGGTTTTCTTCTTTTTTCCTTTTCTTTTCTCCTTTTTGACCCTTTTATGTATTTTATACTCTCTATTATTTGCCCTCCCTCCTCCGTCTTTTCTCTTAACTTTTTCGTTTTCCCTCTCGGTTTCCATGTTAGTTGAATTACTCTGTGCGTTTCTGTGCCCCTGCTCCCTGTGTGTTTGTCTGTCTGTTTTCTTTTCCAAGGTTACCTCAAGAAACAAGCGAGAGTACACAAGGTGGAGAGTCCCAAATATCACTATGAATAGGAAAATAAAATAACCAAGGTCCCAACAAGAGAGACCAAGAGATACCATTCAAAAAACACTCTCTGAAAGGATAGGCCCTGGACAGTCAAAGAGTCTTCTTGGAGACAGTAGCACTCATATGTGCAGAGAGCATAACAGGTCCTTAAAACTAACAAGAGGTGGAAAGCTAACTAAAATGATGAAAAGAAAGAGCTCTCCTCCAAAGAAACTCCAAGAAGAAATGACAGCTAATGAACTGCTCAAAACAGATATAAGCAGCATAACTGAGCAAGATTTTAGAATAATAATGGTAAAATTAATAGCTGGGCTTGAAAAAAGCATAGGGGACATCAAAGAAACTATGGCTACAGACAGAATGGAAAATAAAAATAG